>NW_011889109.1:541073-568225 GCF_000151845.1 Pteropus vampyrus | reverse complement strand
ATGTGAGATATAAACCTAAAAGCGACAAACAAAGAGGACAAACAAACAGAGTTTCATGGACATAGATAATAGACTAGTGGTTACTATAGGGTGGGGGGAAGGCGTGGTGGGAGGTAGATGGAGTAAAAGGGATCAAATGTGGTGACAGGAAGAAATCTAACTATGGGCAATGAATGCACAATGCAATATATATATATATGCCTTACTGTTGAATTGTACACCTGAAACTTTCTGGATTTCGTTAAGCAATGACACCATAAAAAAAAAATTACAACAGCATCAAAAACTCTGAAATACTCTGGAGAAAATCTGGCAAAAGAATTAATCACTTGTACATTAAAAACTACGAAATATTGCTGAGAGAAATTGAAGATCTAAATAAATGGAGTTACATCGTGTTCATTGATCATAAGATTCGTCATTTTGAAGATGTCAGTTCTTGGATTTCTGGTCAAGATGGCATAGTAGGTAGAGGCTATACTTGCCTCCTCTGATGACCACATCAAAATTACAACTAAACTACAAAACAAACATCATTGGGAGTCACCTATAATCTGGCTGAACAGAGGTGCTACAGCTAGGACATAATAAGAGGCCACCTCAAAACAGGAGGGGTGGAGAAGCAGAACAGGCTGGTTCCACACCTGTGTGGCATTTGAAATCTGGAGGAATATTTCTATTTCGTGGGTCCTCCCTGAGGAGTAAGGGGTCTCAGCACCACACTGGGCTTCCCAGTCCAGGATTTCAGTGCCAGAAAGAAAAGTCTCCACAACCTCCGGCTGTGAAAAGCACCAGAGATTTTGGCTGAAACAGAGGGCTGCAGAAGTCACAGACATTCCTCTTAAAGGGCCCACACATAGATTCACTTGCTGCTGGATTCACATGCTCTGAGCTCCAGTGTTGAGGCAGCAGCTCAAAAAGCAGCAGGGACATACACAGAGGAACTGAATTGTCTTCCTTCAGGGCAAGGGCCAAAGGGGCAGCTTTCTCCCAGACTGAAGTGGTGGCAGAATCCATCAGTCCTTTATTGAGCCCTCTCCACTCCTGGCATCAGATACAGGTGGTTGTCACATCTGAGTCTCCAACAACTTGGCTAACACTGCTCACCCTGCCCTGGTGATTCTCTGAAACCCCATCTCTCACAACTTGCAAGTACAGCCAAGCTGCCTCAAGTTGCTTTTCCATACAAACAGCCTGTCTTGGCTCATGCTGTGGACTTTCCTAAAATCTCTGAAAGGTTCGTGAAACTCGAACAAGAAGCATCTGGCCTTGGTGTGCCCCGTAACCCATCCTGAGCAGCCCCTAGCCCAGCACTAATGGCAGCCAGCCTTGCTTTTCAGTGTGGCTTCTCCAGGCACGTCTAAGCCCAGCATGGGTGATAGCCACCTGTGGATTGCTTTGTGACTCTTGCCAGGTGGCCTCGAAAAGGGCACAGGCTGCAACTGAACTTGGCCTATAGTGGAGCTCCTCCAGAAAGCTCAGGGGCCAGCACACCAGTGGCTGGCTTCCACCAAGCTAGAGCAGCATCCAGGATGATATACCTAAAGGGTAGACTGAACAGGCACCAGAGCCCTGCTAAAGTGAATCCTGCTTTGTTTCATCATCCCCTCATCAGCCAGTCCTCACAACCAATCAGTCTGAGGATCAATCCCCCCCCATCGATGTGCAAACAGCAACCAAGGCTCAACTACAACAGGAAGGCACACATAACCCATACGAGGGACACACCTGGAGCATCCAGCTCAGGTGATCAGAGAAGACTGCACCACTGGGCCCCACAGGACACCTACTAAATAAGGCCACTGTACTAAGACTGAGAGACATAGCAGCCTCACCTAATACATGGAAACAAACACAGGGAGGCAGCCAAAATGGTGAGACAAAGAAACATGTCCCACATGAAAAAACAGACTAAAGATCCATTTGAAAGAGAACTCAACAAAAGGGAGACAAATAATCTACCAGATGCAGAATTCAAAACATTGGTTATAAGGATACTCAAAGAACTTAGGGGAAGAGTAGAGGAACTCAGTGAGAACTTTAATAAAAAGATAGAAAGCATAAAAATGGAGATAGAAAACATAAAAAAGAACCAGTCAGAAATGAGGAATACAATAACTGAAATGAAATGAAGAATACATTAGAGGGAATCGACAGTAGATTAGATGAAGTAGAGAATCGAATCAGCGATTTGGAAGATAAGGTAGCATAAACGCCTAATCAGAATAGCAACAACAAAAAGAAATTTTTAAAAATGAGGATAGTTTAAGGGGCTTCCGGGATAATAGCAAGCATACTAACAATCACATCACAGGGATACCAAGAGAAAAGACAGCAAGGAATTGAAAACCTATTTGAAGAAATAATGATGGAAAACTTCCCTAATCTGACAAAGAAAATAGACATACAAACACAGAAACACAGAGAGTCCAAAACAAGGTGAAACCAAAGAGGTCTACATCAAGACACATCATAATTAGAATGCCAATGGTTAAAGACAAAGAGAGAATCTTAAAAGTAGCAAAACAAACAAAAAAAAAACACAGTTACTTACCTACAAGGGATCTCCCATAAGACTGTCAGCTGATTTCTCAACAGAAACTTTGCAGGCCAGAAGAGAGTGGTAGGAAATACTCAAAGTGATGAAAAGTAAAAACCCACAACCAAGATTATTCTACCCAGCAAAGCTATCATTTAGAATTGAATGACAGATATAGAGCTTCCCAGACAAGAAAAGATTAAAGGAGTTCATCAACACCAAACCAGTATTACAAGAAATGTTAAAGGGATTTCTTTAAGAAGAAAAAAAAAAGATAAAAAATAGGAATAATAAAATGGCAATAACTATGTATCTATCAACAATTACTTTAAATACAAATGGATTAAATGCTCCAATCATTTGTGGCTGAATGGATAAGAAAACAAAACCCTTACATATGCTGCCCGCAAGAGACTCACCTCAGGTTTACAGACACACACAGACTGAAAGTAAAGGATGGTAAAAGATATTTCACGAAAATGAAAATGAAAAAAAAAAATCTGGGGTAGCAATACTTATACCAGACAAAATAAACTTTAAAACAAGCACTATAACAAGAGACAAAGAAGGACCCAGAAATTCCACCTCTGGGTATTTAGCCAAAGAAATCCAAAATACTACTTTGAAGGAATGTGTGTATCCATATGTTCATTGCAGCATTATTTAAATAGTCACGATATGGAGGCAACCTGAGTGTCCATCAGTGGATGAATGGATAAAGAAGAGATGGTACATATATACAATGAAATATTACTCAGCCATAAAAAAAAAGTTTAAAAAAGAATGAAATCTTGCCATCTGCAACAACATGTGTGGTCCTATAGGGTACTGTGCCAATGGAGTAAATCAGACAAAGATAAATGCTGTATGATATCCCTTAAATGTGGAATCTAATGAACAAAATAAACAAAACAGAAACAAACTCATAGATATGGAGAACATTTTGAGGATTGCCAGATGGGCGGCGCATTGAGGGGATGGTTGAAAAAATGGAAGAGATTAAGAAGCACAAACTGGTAGTCACAAAGTAATCATAGGTTTGTAAAGTATAGCATAAAGAATATAGTAAATAATATTGTAACATCTATGTATGGTGTCAGATGGGTATTAGCTTATCAGGTGCTCATTTTGTAAGTTATATAAATGTCTAATCGCTATGTTGTCCACCTGAAACAAATATAATATTCAATGCCAACTCTAATTGGAAAATAAATATTTAAAATAATAAAAGATGTCAGTTCTCCCCAAATTGATTTATATACTCAACACAACCTCAGTAAAAATTCCAGATAGATTTTTTGTGGGGTATAAATTGACAAATTCCTTCTAAAATTCTCCTAGGTGTTTACCCAAAAGAAATTAAAATTTATGTTCACACACACACACAAAAAACTACATGAATGTATATAGCTGTTTTAGTTGTAACAGCTAAAAGTTAGAAACCACCTATGTGTTCTTCAATGAGTGACTGACTAAACATACTGTGGCATGGAATAAAAAGGAATGAATTATTTATACATATAACAACATGGAATAAAAAGGAATGAATTATTTATACATATAACAACATGTATGAACCGTCAGGGAATTTGGCTGAGTGAAAAAGCCAATACCAAAATTATAAACTGCATGATTCTATTTGCATAATATTCTTGAAAAGTAAAATTACAGAAATGGAGAACAGATTAGGGTTTCCAGGCCTTATAGAGTGTTTTGGGGAGTGGGGTGAGGAGGGAAGTGTGTGTGGCTATAAAAGAACAACATAAAGAATCCTTGTGATGATGGAAATATTCTAAATTGTGACTGTATCAATGTTAATATCCAGGTTGTGATATTATCTGTAGTTTTGCAAGATGTTACCATTGGGGGAAAATGGATAAGGGGTACATGAGATTTCTTAAAATTGTACACAAATCTAGAATTACTTCAAAATAAATAGTTAAATGTTTTAAAAAGCTATTCCAAAAAGAAAAGAAATTCTAAGGTGGTACACCAAAATCCAAATATATTAAATGTAAATTTACAAAATATATCAGATTAAAGAGTAAGATTGTCATTTTTAAAGTGATGCTGTTTGATAAGAGACACTTAAAAAAAATAAAACAGAAAGGTTAAAAGTAAAAGGGTAGAAAGAGGTAAACCATACACTAGCCAAAAGGATGATGAAGCTATAATATCAAAATAGACCAAGAAAAAGAGCAATATTATAAAGGGTAAATTTCAAAATTTCTTGTCAAGTACAGGAAACTATCAGAACACTAAATGTGTGTCATCTAATAAGAGAGTTTCAAAATATATAAAGCAAAGCTTAACAGAAATAAAAGGAGAAATAAACAAATCCACCGGTAAAAAAAATCGAGATCAGGAAGCTGGAAGGACATAAAACAGCCAACTCTGTTCTTTTCCCTTTTTTTAACCAAACAATTAGCAAAAAGCAATTCTTATAGTAGACAGAAAAAAAATTACTGTTGGTAAAGACACATGAGACAAATAAGCAAAACTTATTTAGAGGACATGTGTCTCTCTACATAGTGTTTGACGGGGGTCCCCTGTCCCTTCCCAGACATAGATTCATACTGAAACAGTGCCCGTTATCGTCTAGTGAAAAGAAGACTATTTGCTACTGCATCCTAGAGATGATATAGTCCTTTGGGTTTCGAATAGTTGCATGGTAAGCTTATGAGCCAGAAGCCTCTCTGATACTTTCAAGGACTACATGTTTCCAATATTTAGCATGCTGTAGTCTCCAGCATTTTGTCCTCTTTGCCAACATATCATAGCATAAAAGTATGGCTTACTGTTTTCATAGATATTTTCTCCATTTTAGTGTCTAATGAAAAATTATTCCATTGAGTCTTCAACTTTCATTGTCAATTGTTTTTTGATTATTCTGAAGTCAGAGTGGAACCCATATGAAATGCTGAAAACAGAATCAGGTCTTTAAGGCAGGAGTGACATATAGTCAGGTTTGCTAGATTCTTAGATTTTTGTTCTTGATTACTTCTCTAGTATCCCACTTATGCCCCTCATTCGTCTGGCTGAGGCTATGGATTCTTGACACGAATTTTCATTTGATGGCTCAATGTTCTTGCCGTCCTCAACAATGTCTTTCCAAATTTCCTGTATCGCCTTTGTCCATATAACAGTGTAAAAAAGCATGGGTGTTTTATTAATACAGACTCACAAATCTCTATAATTTCTCCCATTTAATATTTTAGTGACTGGTTTATTGACTTAACCTCAGAAGTTTCCATATTGTAACAGAAGCAGTCAGAAAATCAGAAACAAGAATTGACACAAGCACACACACTGTCTCTGACAAAAGTGCAGGATCAAAATCAAACGGTCACAAGGACATACGACGCGACCATGGTCGCACAAATGGTCGTAAATTCGCACGACCTCAAAAGTCATTGGACCTCATAGACTCCCTACCCCAAAATTTCCCACATACGATCACACAAAGTAACTCCTCCCTTTCCTGACTGCCGCCACCAGCTCGAAGCTCAGGCTGGCTGGTCTCGTCCCGTCAACGGGCTTGATTCCCCGCCCCTACCCCGCCTCAGTTTCATCCCGCTGTAGTCCAGCCCCGGGTGGAGCCCTAACCCGACGGAACCAAACCGACTGAGCGGTGTTTCCTTCATGGACCAGGCACTATAACCCCAGGATTCCGAAGTTCCAGCCAACTGTATCGAGAAAGTGACTTTTGCAGAAATAGACTCAGGCTGCGAAGGCCTCTGGGAAATGTAGTCCGGTGCAGGAAAGCTGCAGACCTTTTCGGATTCTTCTCATCCCCAAGCTCCATTCCCAGACTCCGAGTGCCGGGCTCAAGGGAAGCCGCTTCCGTAAAACCTTCACCTGAGCCTCCCCCGCAGATCTGAGCGCCCTGGGACGCCGCGGCTGGCTAGTCCCACTACTCGCAAACAGGAAGGCCAGTCCCGCCGGGGTGAGCCGCGGGGGCCTCTGGGAAGTGTTGTCCTGCGCCTAACGGCCCAGGGTTCGTGCGGAGCTCAGCCACAGGCGGCGGACCCCCGCCTCAGCTCGCACCCGCTGTGCCACTTAGGGGCGTCGATGTGTGGGGCCTGTGTCCGCGGGCTCGGTGGTGAGTCCTCGGGAAGCCGCGAGGTCCGAGTCCGGGACTCTTTGTGATGGGTGTGAGTAGGGGCCTGCGGACGCCAGCCGGCGTTGTTGGAGGAGGATGCTGGGCAAGGCTGAGCCGGTGCGAGTGGTTCCCTGAGGCCGTGGGAGTGGCGTGTGAAAGACTGAGAGTGTGGCGTAATGTTACGGTGTTTACCAGATAATTGTGACTGAGTGTGGCCGTGGGGTTGTGTATATAAGCAGATTTTATGGCTTTGCTTTTCTTATATTTCAGTATGAACGTGCGTGCGAGCGTGCGTGACTGGTGGGATCGTGACTGAGAAACTCAGCGAATGGAAGGTAGAGTACGATTGTGTGTGTGATTTATGAGACTGAAACAGTGCTTCATTTCTTCGGTTATGATAGAAAATGTTTTTATACGAGACGTCAGTAATCAAACACTTTATTTAGTATTTATTTTAGATTTTATCTTCGTGTATTCGCAATGTTGTTTTGTGTGCATACTAACTTAATTATTCTTGCCCCCTGCTCCCCGCCCCAATCGCAAAACATCTAAAAAAACAAAAACAAGAATTATTCATAATTCTATCAGCCATTGTCAAAATTAACTTACCATTTTTTCATCCTCCCTCTGTGAATACATACGTATACATGAGTTTATATATTATTGTATATGTGCATAATAGCTTTAAAATTGCTGTCACATTATACCGTCTGTAACCTACCAGTGTCATTTAAGAAACAAAATCTTTCCATTTAATTACAAATCTGTGTCATCATTTTAAAATTTTTCATAGTATACAATTTAATGCATTTATCCCTGTCGATGGGTAATTAACTGGATTTTCAACTTCTTGCCATTACTCGGGACCACAGTAGTAAAAATGGTGTTTAGCAGCAACTTGTCATAGTGCACTTTCCTAATTTTTGGGGTTGTGGGGGTGGGGCAGGCTCCTTTGGATCAAAATGTATGCACTTATTAATGGCTCCCTAAATCTATCCAATTATTTTCCTGTAAGTTTCCAATAACCTACAGTATTATTCGCATACTATAAGATTGCCTGTATTCATACTCTTGATAGCAATGGATATCATTAACATTAGTAATCTTTATTAACTCCCCTAGACGTAAAATAATTTCTTCAATTTGCAGTTGTTTGATTACTACTGAAGTCAAGCATTTTACACTTGATCTTAGCCAAAAAGCTGAGAAGCGATGAAGTCAAGCATTTTAAAATCGTTTTGTAAATTATGTGTTTTCTAACGTATTTTTCTAAAGCATCACTCTATTTTCAAATTTCTTTTCCAGAGTTCTTAATATATTAATGATTCATTCATTCACTCACCATTTACTGAATGCAATCTGTGTGTCAGGAACAGTCTAGATGCTTGGGATATAGAGTTGAGCAAAAGAGACAAATTCCCCGCTATCATGGTACTTACATTGTGGTGGGCCAGATAGTAAATGAGGTGAGTTAAATATACATTAAATAGTGTAAAATACTGAGAAAAAATAAAGCAAGAAGATAAATAGAATTAGGAGTAGTAAGAGTAGGAGTTTTAGATGGGATAGCTAAGGAAGGTATCCTGAAAAGGTAATAACAGGGATATGAAGGAAGTAAATGAGCTAGTTACATAATTGAGAGAAGGTTATTCCTGGCAGAGGGAACAACAGTTATAAAGGCCCCGCCAGTCACAATGAAGAGGCTGGCGTGGCTAAAATAGAGCAAACAGAAGAGAGGAGAGAAGGATGGTAACTGGAGGAAAGGAGGGTAGATCAGACTGGGCCTTATGGCCATATTAATGATCTTGGCTTTTACTCTGAATAAGATAGGAAGCTATTGGAGAGTTTGGAGAATGGGAGTGATATCTGCATATAATATAAGATGATTGCTTTGGCAACTTTGATGAGAGGACTACAGGGAGAAGACTGGGGGAAGGGAGTGGGGACAAGGGCAGAAGCAGAGAGACCAATTAGGAAACTATTGCGATAATCTAGGGAAAAGATGTTGTGAATCAGAGTGGTAAAAATGATGAGAAATAGTCATGTACTGGATATACTTTAAAAGTAGAGCTGTCGTAATTTGCTTGTTGACAAAGCTATGTAGAGTGTAATTGTGACAAAATAACATAATATTTTTTCATCTGAGGAACTTGAAGATAGAGTTATCATTAACTGAAAAGGAAAAGAAAGAAGGAAAAACTGACTTTGGACTTAGGGAGATAGTGAGATTTCAGTTTAGAATATATTATGTGAAGTGTGAGATACCCATTAGACATTCAAGTGGAGATAATAACTTGGTAGTAAGATATCTGGAGGCAGACATTTTGGAATTATCTGTATATAGATGATGTATATAAGGCCAAAAGACTGAAGTCACTTAGAGGGTAGGATAGATAGAAAAAGGTAGAAGTAGAGGGCTTATCTCTGGGTCACTCCAACATTACAAAGTCTGGAAAATCAAGAGGAATCAGCACAAGAGACTGAAAGGAGCAAGCTAGAATGGTTCCAGAAGGAAACTAGATGAGTACACATTCCAAGGGAAGAATGTGTTTTAATGAGAACCATGTCAGATGCTGTTGATAGGTCAAGTAAAATGACTGAGAAAGGAATATTGAATTTAGCAACATGGAAGTCTGGTGACTCTGAAGAGCAGTTTCACTGGAGTATGGGGCCAGAGAGAACTGGAGAAGAAAAATAGGAGATACCAGTATGGACAAAACTCTTAAGTTTTTTTGTAAATGGAAAGAGCGAAATGGAGTGGTAGATGGAGTTAAGAGGTATGTAATAACTTTGTTTACATACTGATTGAAATGATTCAGTAGAGAAACGATGACGCAGGAGAGAAAGAGGAGAAATACTGTAGGCATGTCCTTAAGTAGCAAGAGCAAATGTTAAGGATTTGAGGACAGAGGAAAAGAATAAAATAATCACTTAGGAGAATGTAATAGAGACTAGAGTAGAGAAATGTAATTTCCAGGCATCACTGAAGACTCACTTGATGTTGGTATTCATGACTATAAAGTAAGCCTATTCCACATGGTTTTAAAATTTTTCTCTTGTAGTGTTCATCTTCATAGTCATAGCCACAGACAGGATAGGGAGAGAGTTGGATTTAACCAAAGTGTTGGTTTCATGAAGTAAGTAGGAATAATGTGAGAGAGAGACAAGGGAGTCTAAGTTGACAAGAATTAATTATATTAATTGACTGAATTTTAGGCCAGGTAGTAGAAAAGTGAGATTAGGAAGGTGAGGGACAGTAAAAAATTGGTAGAATAAAGGAATGGAAATTCCTGGTGGGGTTGAAAGATCGTTTGGTTGAAATACTAGAGGAAGTAAGGTGAAGAGAGAGAAAGATATTTTTCCCTTTAGTTGTCAAACGTTTTTAAAATAGAACAATTCCTCTTTTTACCATCATCCTGGTTTTAGAAAACATAGGTAACTATTAGCTATATTTCAGTAACAGTTACAAAATGGTGATATTTGAATTCTAGCATTCCTTCTTCATTTACTATCTGGGGGTTTTTCTAAAGAAAAAATTTACTTTATCAACTGTGGTTACCTTGAGGTACAGTTCGTACAGGAAAGGCAGGATAAATTGATTCTTTCCTTTAGGTTTTTAGGCTTTTGAATTGGTTCCCTAGCATCTCCCAATGGGTTGTTATCATTATTATTAATACTCTTATATATGCACAGACTTAACACATTTGATTTTGATGTTTCAAACCATTGCAGTTAGTTTCTTTTTTTTAATCCTAAAATAAATCCTTTTATTTTTATTTATTTATTTTTCCCCTTTAATCCCGCCACCCCTCCCACACACACACACTTCCACCCCTGAACTGTGGATGTTGCCGTTTTCCCCTTACGAACTGGATCTCTGAAGGCAGGGCGTCTCTTCCCACAAGCTTGTGCTGTGCACTCAGGGCCTGGCACACCCCGGGGCCTGGCACCCCTGGCGCACTCGGGGGACCTGGTGTACCCGGGGTATGGTCTGTGGCTCCACCTGGGGTGCGAACCTAGGACCTTCTGCGTGTAAAGCAGATGTACTAACCACTACACTATGGAGCTACCCCACAGTTTCTTTTTGAAGCTCAAATATTCCCATCTTTGGCTCTCTCTCCAAGATAGCTCTGAGTATTTTAACACATCTCTTCTAGATATGTAAATAAGATAGTTTCAGAGTAATATTATCAATATTTACAATATTCCTGGTCAAATAATTTTCCATTTTTTATAGATCTATTTGTCTTTAGGATATATCCTTCTAGGAAATTGCAGTCTAATTATTGTGCTTTAAAGTAACAAGAACTAATTTCTCTGTGTGGTTATGCCACAAACATGATGATGTGTGATTAGGTTCATTTGTTTTATTTTGATTTTGATTTTTAGGTATAGCTTTTGTTTTCACATTATTTTTATTTTGTTTTATAATTATGTAAAACATTTAGATGGTTGCAAAGTCAACTATATAACACAAAGTATATTAAAGTATATATAAAACAAATACATAAAACATAGAGAAGTCTTGTTTTTATTCTATTGTATCTCTATCACCTTGTTCCTTCTCTACTTCTATTAGTAACTTTTTAAATTTTTTTAGTTTTGGGAGGTTATATTCCTTTTTTTATATAAGCAAATATGTTTTTGTGTGTATGTTCACTCCACTCCTCTTAGATAAATTGTAGCTTACTATTCATGTCTTTTTTTCTCCTCTCACTTTTTTCATCTTTCGTTTTAAATAAGTTTGAAGATTGGCTTGACACGTTGAATGAAAAACCTTTGGGGAATTGTGATTGGAATTATATTAATTTTATAGGTATTATTGGGAAAAACTGACATCATTACCATACTGACTTTACTATTTTTAACCATGATACTTATTTAGGACCACTTTTACGACCTTCAGTAAATTGACTGAAGTTTCTTGATTAGGCTCTTGCATAGCTTTTGTTTGAATTATTCCTGGTACCTTAGAATTTTTGTTGCTTTTGTGAATCGTGAATAGGTTAGTTAAGATGCCACACAGATCTCCTACTGTGTTTAAGTCATCTCTCCTGGTTAAGCATTCACTTTATTATTGTAACCTTTGACTGTTGTCTTCCAGAGTTTCTGTAATGGTGATTTTAACAGGTTTTACCAGATTTTTCAGATTCTGGGAAGAGATGGACCACTGGAGTTCCCTCTTTTTCCATTTTCACTTATGTCACTCCCATCCTTACTTTTAACCTATCTGAGAGTTTATATTTCGTGTGTCGTAAACACATATAGTTGGGTCTTGGTGTTTTTCTCATCTCTGACAATCTCTGTTTCATTGGTGTGTTTAGACCATTTGCAGTTAATGCATACCTCCTTTTGTTGCACATCGCTTTAATGCACTTCACAGATGCTGTGTTTTTAACAAATTGAAGGCAAGACCCAGCAAAAACATTTATGACTCACTTTATTGTAATATGTTATTGCGGTGGTCTGGAACTGAACTCTCAATGTCTTTGAAGTATACCTATAATTAGATTAATATCAACCATCTTCATCATAACTTTTCTATTTGTTCCTTTGCTCTTCATTTCTCATTCTCTCCTTTTTTTGACTTCTCTGGTTTTCATTGAGCATTTTATATAATTTCATTTTGTCTCTTGTTTTACTATATCATTTATACTTAAAAATTTTTTTAGTGTTGCTTGCTTTAGAGTTTACAATATATATTTTTAATTAATCTGAGCTTACATTCAAAAAATGCTATACTGCTTCATATATAGTACAGGAACTTTTTAACAGAATATTCCCAATTCCTCCTTCCCATCCCTTGCAACATAGCTTTCATTTATTTCACTTACCCATGTGCTGTAATCTCCAATACATTGTTACGATTATTGCTTTAAATATTTATCTTTTAGATCAACTAAGAATAAGAACCAGATTTTATTTTACCTTCATTATTCTTCCTTTGATGCTCTACCTTTCTTTATAAAGATTCAAGTTTCCAACCTATATTATTTTTATTCACTTTTAACATTTCTTACAGGTAAGTCTACTGGTGACAAATTCCCTCAGTTTATGTTAATTTGAAAAAGTTGATTTTTCTTTCACTTTTGAAGAATAATTTTCCCTGGGTGGAGAATTTTAGGTTGATGTGTTTTTGGGTTTTTTTTTTTTTTTAAACATTTTAAATTTTCCACTCCATTCTTGTCTTGTTTATATGGTTTCTGATGAGAATTTTGCTGTAATTATCCTTTTTGCTCATAGATAAGGTGTTATTTTTCTCTTTTTTTGGTTTCCTTCAGTTTGAGTATGATATCCTACATGTGGTTTTTTTGATATTTATTCTGCTTGGTGTTCTCTGAGCATCCTGGATGTGTGATCTGATGTCTGTCATTAATTTGGAAGATTCATAGCCATTATTACTTAAAATATTTCTTCTGGTCTCGCTTTGTTCTCCTTTTGGTATTTCAGTTACAGATATGTTATATCTTCTCATATTGTCCCCTACTTTAGATATTCTCTTCTGTTTTGCTTTTTATTCTTTTTTCTTTTTGCATTTCAGTTTGGTTACTGTTGATCTATCTCCAAGTTCACTGATTGTTTCCTCAACCATGTTGACTCTACCAATGAGCCCATCGAGGGCATTCTTCATTTCTGTTAATGCATTTTTTTATTGCTAGCATTTCTCTTGATTTTTTCTTATAGTTTCTATTTCTCTGATTATATTACCCATTTAGTCTCCTAATTTTTCCATTAGTGCCCTCAACATATTAATCATAGTTATTTTAAATTTTTTGACTAAACCTCTGCTGTACCCTTTATATTCAGGTTACCGTTGTAGGCCATGAAGAAGCCACATAAGCAGTCCTTGCCATAAGTGGTTCATAGTCCTAGGGAGACAGACAAATGAACAAATTCTATTGCAGAATGATAAATGTCACAAATTGGGTACGCTCATGGGATATAGGAGTATGGTAGATCCAGATAGAGAGATATCCCAATTAAGGTTAACATATTTCCTAATTAGCCTTCTTTAAGGACAAGAAGGCATTGGTCAAGCGAAATCAGGAGGTGGTTTCCAGGTAGGGGAAAATGATATGTAGTGGCTGATGCTGTGTGTTTTTTAAGAAAGGCACGTAGTTATAAATGGTACCACCCTCTCCTACCCCTGTAATTTAAACGTGTTGCCAAATGAGGTGGTAGGTCCTGGAATCCAGGGACACATGGAGATAGTGAAGAAAAGACTAAAGAAGAGTTGGAGTAGTGGTGGGAAGAAAATATTCAGTATCCACCATGAAGCCATATCTACAGTGTGTAAATTAGCTCAGTTTATCTAAAGAATTCCTTTGGGAAATGCAGACAGAGGTAGGGCTCTCAGTGATTTGTGGGGTTTTGGCACAATTTAGATTCAAGTAGGCAGAGATAATGATGATGGCAATGATGATGATGATGATGTAGTACCAAAATTGTTATGTATATTTAACTGTATCAGAGCTCATTTCAGTAGGGTATTATACATAGTAGTTTAGAAACAAACAAATGGATATACTTCAGTAAGTTCTTTGCAAAGGGGGAGAAAAAGAACATTTGGTATGACTAGAACATGTAATCTGAGAATTTATTTCTTAAGTTTTC
Organism: Pteropus vampyrus; assembly: GCF_000151845.1. Lineage (NCBI taxonomy): Eukaryota > Metazoa > Chordata > Mammalia > Chiroptera > Pteropodidae > Pteropus > Pteropus vampyrus. The sequence goes on along the minus strand of NW_011889109.1, from coordinate 553,970 downwards.
CCCAATTAGTCTGTTTAACTTTGAATTCCTTCAGTATACTATATTCTTTTTCTCCCCACCCCCAGAAGCGAGGCCTTGCCAGTTGTTACTACTTTGCGTATAAATAATACTTCCCCACCCCACCCCCACTCCAACATAGCTAATTAACTTTAAGATACCATCTTAATCATAATTTCATGTGGGAGGTATTTTCGAGCCCCATACCAAAATAAACAGATGTTTGCTGCATGCTTTCCAAGCATGGCCCTTCTCAAACGTTTATTGTAATGGAGGGACTTTGGGTTTCTGCTCAGGGACATGGAGAGCTAGAAAGAGCTCTGCTTCCATCCTTATAACAAGGAAAAAAAACTAGACGAACTGCAAATTAATAACTTTTTTTGAACATATCAGAGAATTTAGGTCACAGGGCAACCAAGTAACCTGAAATGTTAGGAAATATAGATGCCTTCTGGGAGAAACAGGACTCATCTGGGATAGACACTTCCAGACACCATATAAGCCAAGCCAGCAAGAAGATATAGCGAAACTTTTTAAACAAATTGTTAAATGTTGAAAGTGGGCCAGGAAGAGTGTGGAACCACTGAAGAAGTTGTAAATTTGGGGAGTTTTTAATCTTTTGTAGGATTTTCTTACAATAATCTCATCAGGAGATCATAAATAAGGAAGATGGGAGAATCCTGAGATATCTTTCCTTGTGGTGCTGGCTGGGGAAAGGGAACAGCATCCCAGACCTAATTTCTTACAGAAGGAGACTTTAATTGACATAATAAAGAGCAACAAAAACTGTTGCCTAGGGCACATTTGGAAACCTATACAGTTTAGGAAAGGGAACTGGAAGAAAAAGTACTGCCCCTGGTAGTGGGGAAGGAGTAGCTCAATTATGACTGTTAGTAAATAGGTTCTGCATCAATAATATCAGCAAAGATCAATAAAATTTTTAAGCCTCTAGACAGACTGACCATAAAAGAAAGAGACAAGACACAAATTGCCAGTATTAGAATTGAAAGATAGGGCATCACAGTGACCCCACAGATCTTGAAAGGATAATAAAGGGATACTACAAACAACTCCATGTCCATGAATTCTCCAACTTAGGTGGACAAATTTTTTTGAAAGACACAAACTACCAAAGTTTACTCAGTAAAAAATAACCTAAATAGTTGTATATCAGTAAATTTAAATTTTTGGTTAAAAACCTATGATACTAAAAGAAAAAGCAACAAAATAAAATAAGCAAGTGGGATTATATCAAACTAAAAAGCTTCAACATAGCAAAGAAAGCCATCAACAAAATGAACAGGCAACCAACTAAATGGGAGAAAATATTTGCAAATCATAAATCTGATAAGGAGTTAATATTCAAAATATATAAAGGATTCATAGAACCAAATAGCAAAACAAATAATCCAATTTAAAAATGGGCAGAAGATCTGAATAGATATTTTTCCAAAGAAGACACAACACATTGTCAACAGGTACGTGAAAAGGTGCTGATCATCACTAATCGGGGAAATGCAAATCAGAACTACAGTATCACCTCATACCTGTTAGAATGGCCATTATCAAAAAGACAATAATTTACAAGGATTGGTGAGGATGTGGAGGAAAAAGAACCCTTGTGTACTGCTGGCGGGAATGTAAATTCATACAGCCACTATGATAAACAGGGCACAAATTAAAAATAGAACTATTATATGATGCAGCAATTCTATTTCTGTTTATTCAAAAGAAATGAAAACAGTAACCCCAAAAGATATCTGTATCCCCGTGTTCACTGCAGCATTATTTACAATAGCTAAGATATGGAAACAGCTTAGTGTCCATTGATGGATGAGTGGATTAAAAATGTGGTCTATGTACACATGGGATATTATTCAGCTATAAAAAAGAGATGAAATTTTGCCATTTGCTACAACATGGTGGGACCTTGAGGGCATTATACTATGTAAAGTAAGTCAGACAGAAACAGACAAATACTGTATGATCTCACTTACACGTGGAATCAAAAAACCAAGAAAAAACAAGCAAAAATACTTCACAAAAACACCAAGTTCATAGATACAGAGAACAGATTGGTGATTAGGGTGGGGGGTGGGGGGTGGGGGGGACCGTGAGAGAAATGGATGAAGAGGGTGAAAAGGTACAAACTGCCCATTTTAAAATGAGTAGGTCATGGAGATGTCATGCACAGCATGATGACTATAGTTAACACTGTAGTACATATTTGAAAGTTGCTAAGAGTATATTTTCGAGAAAAAAATTTCATAACTAGGGTATTGGATGTTAACTAGATTACTTCTCAATATATACAAATATTGAATCATTTTGTTGTATATCTGAAACTAATATAATGCTATATGTCAATTACATCTCAATTTTAAAAAAATCTTCTCAAAAGGAAACTCCATGCCCAGATAATTTCACAGTTGAAATAGCAAACATCGAATGAAGAAATTATAGAAATTCCACCTAAACTCTTCCTGAAAAGGAGGAACACTTTGAGTCATTTTATGAGGCCAGGCTTACCCTGACACCAAAACCAGACAAAGACATTATAAGAAAAGAAAACTACAGACCAATATTTCTTGTGGACTTAGACACACAAATCCTCAACACTGAATTGAAAAATTGAATCTAGCAATACACAAAAAGGATAACATAGCATGACCTAAAGGGTTCATCTTGGGAATGTAAGATGAATTTCAAATTCACTGTTTGAAAATCAGTTACTGTAGTATACCATGATAAAAGACAAGAATAATATTGTCTCAATAGATACAGAAAAATCACTTTACAAAATTTAACATTTATTCATAAAAAAATAATTCTCACCAAATGAGGAATAGAAGGGAACATCCTATACTAAAAGGCATCTTAAAAAAAAAAAAAAAGAAAACTTAGAGCTTACATTGTAGTTAATGGTGAGATACTGACTGCTTTATCCCTAAGACTGGGAACAAGGCAAGGTTGTCCTGTCACCACCATTATTCGCCATCATATTGGAAGTATTAGCCAGTGCAATAAAGCAAGAGAGGGTCATAAAAGATATTCAAATTAGGAATAAAATAAGTCTGTTTCTAGACAACATGATTAAGTAGAAAACCCCAAAGAATTTACAAAAAAGCACCTAGAACTATAAATTGTTTTTATATTCCAGCAATGAACAATTGGAATTTGAAGTAAAATTTAAAATGCCATGCCCCCCAAATTAAATACTTAAAAATAAATTTTACAAAATATGTGCAGGCACTGTATGCTGAAAATAGAAGGAAAAAAACTAATGAAATTAAAAATTAAAAATACACTATGTTCATGGATTGGAAGACTTGTTTTTATTTCTCATCAGTTTGACGTATAGATTTGATACAATCCAATCAAATTCCTAGCAATCTTGTAGATATCAGTGAAGATGGAGGTGGAACCAAAATGGAATGCACAGTATGAGAAATGCATTTAACTGTACTACAAATGTAAGACAACCTCACTGAAGGTGATGGAGGAGAAAGAAAGTTAACCTAAATAATTTTGTAAAAGAGTGTCCACCCCCCACCAATAGAGGACTTTTAATGCAAATAGATCTTAGGAATCATCTGAATCTTTCTTCTGTAGTTGGATAGCTCAAACACCTTTTTTAAACTAGAAAACAAAATTTTTCATACTATGTCACATGGTAACTCTTAGTTGTGAAGAGACGCTAGGAAAGTGAGTAATTGGCAAAGGAAAATAGAATACCCTCATAGACCTATATCAATTTTAATTCATCCTTGGAAGAATGTATGTTGCCACGGTGATAAATTTAGGTTTTAGTTTTCAAGGAATAAGGTGGAGTCAATGGCTGTTTTTAGGCAGTAACATCTGCTGCATCTGGCCTTTAGAAATATGCTGGTTCTCCTGCCTTAAGGTATCAGATTTTCTTTACAGAACTTCACAGTGCTGATGCCAGGGGAGCTATTGAGATATCATCATATTCTGCTCTCCTCTTAAAAGTCGGTTATAATAGTTCTAAGAAAGTGGGATTCCCAGGATCACAGTGCTTATTAGTGGCAGAGAGAACTAGAAGGCAAATCTCTTTGTTACAGGTCACTCATTGTTCTTTCCCACTATAATTCATCTGGCCTAAAGTTTCTTTTAAAAGATCCTTTAGGAAAAAAAAAAACAAAAAAAAACCCAAATGAGTGACAGAAATCATTTAAAACAAGCCAAAAACAATCAAAGAAAAAAGAGAGCGGACGATAAAATAACATAAATTTTCTTCAATCAAATTAAACCTGGGAAAGGGGCTGTGAATGGGTGCAGGGGAGGACATCTATGTTTTTTATACACTGTGATATTGCTTGAATCTATTGGAATGATGTGTGTTTTCTTGATTAAATTTGTATTTGGCGGCAGGGGAGGGGGAATAGTGCTACTAGACTTGTAATAATAAGTAAAACTATACCTTGTTCCTTTTCTCCCCGTCCCTTACTTCTGTTCCCAGAGAGAACCACTTTCAAATCTTAAATATGACTTCTTGTATTTATGCCATTTTTCTAAATCACGTTTATCCTATTATTCGACATTTTTCAGATTTGAATTTTTATTTTTTTACTATGGAAAATAAGGATTTAACTTACCACCACCAATATCTCTGATACATATTACTCTCACACACAAACTTCATACTTCTTCCTCAAAATATAATTATGTCAGCCTTTTGTTTAAATTCCCATTTAGTTGACATTTTGGTTAAATTCCCATTTAGTTGGTACTTAAATATTTCTCTTTAAATGTTTCAATAAACTAAAATGCCTTACTTAGGTTTTTGTCAGTTTTATAATTTTCTTGGTTATGTGCTTTCATGAAGCTAGCTCCATGTGAACTGTGTATTCTGATACAGAGCTATTGATAAATTCATAGGGCATTTCCCACATATGCATTCCCCTTTTCCTATCACCTTATGCCTAAGGTCCACTTGACCATACCAGTTATCTTTGTACTTACTAGCAGCGCTGTGATATGAATATTCTTGGCCTTTCTGATGGATCCAAGTATCTTTTTGCTACAGGGTTACCTTTACCTTCTGGGTGCATGTTTCTGAAACCACAAAGCAAGCCTAGTGTAATGGTTTTATTCTCTTCTCAGCTCTGCTTTTTCAGGCCCTGTTCATCCCCAGAAAGAAGAGGAAATGACTGAGTCCCAGGTAAATTTTAAATAATGTAGTTGTTCCTTGCTTTATTCTACAGCATAGTTTAAAGAGGATTGTAGTAATCCATATAGTAAATTGGAAAATTCTATATAGATAAAACATATGTTCAGAAGAAATATTGTTGGAATATTAAAACCAGGAAAGAGTTAAAATATGGTTATGCAGAAATGTATTCATTCAGAGAGATTAAAGTTGGGCTTCAATTTTGAATTTCATTGTTATAGGTAAAGCAAACCAGAGCAGAAATTCATTACATAATTTTCATTATACATAAGAATAACAATGAACATTTCTTAGCATAAGCAATCTTTTCATTTGTACCTAGATCAGTGAATATGTAATAGTATGACCCCTTGTAGTTGATAACCAAGCTTTTTTGATGGTCTGTTTTGATCAATGATAAAATGAAGAATATATGGCAAAATAGCCCAGCATTAGAACACAATGAAGATTATCAGAAAAAGGGATAAATTATATTATTGCATGTAATAAAATATAGCAGATTACTGCTACCCAAAGCAACATGGATAAATCTCACAAAAATGTGGAGTAAGGGAGCTGGAAATAAAAGAGTACATTCTATATGGTTCCATTTATATAAAGTTTGAAAACTTGTAAAACTTGTGATAGAAACCAGAACAGTGATTACCCTTGAAGACATATTTACCAGGAAGGGACATGAGGGAACCTTATGGAGTACGAAAAATATTCTGTTTTTTGATCTGCATGGTAGGTACACATATATAATTGTATAAAAATGTATCAGGTTGTACTCTTAAAATTAGTGCATTGTACCACATTATCCTATATATGTTTAACCTCATTAAAAAAAGAAAACTAGTATATCTTAATAAATAGATGGGATGTGAGTCTTCAAATGACTCTACATAATTATCTTTTTTCAGTGGGGATTTGTATAGACTGGGCCATAATCTAAAGTAAAAATTTCTGGTAAATTCTTATAATTCTATTTCACTAGAATGTTAACAGAGAGAATGTTTTATTTGGTTTACTGCTGTATCTCCAGCCTCTAGAACAATGCCTGATTTACATGGTTCTTGAGAATATTTGTGGTTTTAGTAAATTGAATCTACAGTTCCTTATTTCTTCTGTATTTTACTCTTAGAATATATGACATCTGCCTCATCTTCAAGGATAATTCCTTTTCCTCAGATTTCATCCTTTTTCTTCACACTTCCTTTGGAATCTTTCTCTTTCAGGTATACTCTGTACTCTTAGGTATTGAACATATCTCACTTTACTGCTTTTTCGCTCTCAGCTGAAAGCTTTGCTGTACTGAGATATACCTTTCTTTGACCACATGTCCCTCCCTATCTAGCAGCTTGTCCGTATCTAGTTTTTTCCGCTCACACTCAGTTAACTTTCAAAATGAACTCACTTGTGTAATGAGCAGAAGTAATAGGTCAAGAAATAGATTATCATAACACCCATTAGACTCCTGTACCTTTCCAAGTCATTACCCTGGGGTAACCGCTGTTTTTTTTTTTTTAATTTTTTTTATTTTTTGTTGGTGAAGATGAAACCTTCATTTTATTTTATTTGTTTTATATTTCCTAGAAAGTTACTGTAAAGAGTTTTATACATTTTTTATAATTTTTTCTTTTTTTTTTCTCTTTATTCCTTTTTTTCTCTTTTGCCCTGTTAACCTCCCCCCTACCCTTTGGTAACCACTAGTCCATTGTCCATATTCATGAGTCTCTGTTTGTCCTGTTCATTTGTTGCTTTTAGGAATATATCACACATATAAGTGATATGTGATTTTCAACTTTTTCTGTCTGGCTTACTTCGCTTAGCATGATTATCTCGAGGTCCATCCACGTTGTTGCAAATGGCAATATTGCATCTCTTCTTATGGCTGAGTAACATTCCATTGCATATATGTACCACAGCTTCTTTAGCCAATCATCTATTGTAGGACACTTAGGTTGCTTCCATGTCCTGGCTATTATGAATAATGCTGCTATGACAGTGTGGAAATATCTTTTCAGATATGGGTTTTCAAGTCTTTGGGGTAAATACCCAGCGGAGGGATTGCTGGATCATACAATAGAACAATTCTTAGTTTTTTGAGAAACTCCTATACTGTTTTCCATAGTGGCTATTACCAATTTGCTTGCAGTCCACTAGCAGTGTATGAGGGTTCCTTTTTCTCTTCATCCTCTCCAACATTTGTTATTACTTCTCCTGTTGATAACAGCTATTCTAACAGGTGTAAGATGGTATCTCATTGTGGTTTTGATTTGCATTTCCCTAATAGCTAGCGATTGTGAGCATCCTTTCGTATATTTGTATGTCCTCTAGGGAGAAGTGTCTGTTCAGGTCCTCTGCCCATTTTTTGATTGGATCACTTGGTGTTTTTTGTTTGTTTTTAAGGTTTTTTTTTTTTTGGTGTTACTGAGTTGTATGAATTTTTTTTGTATGTTTTGGATATTAGGCCCCTATCAGAGGCATTGCTTGCAAATATATTTTCCCATTTGGATGGTTGTCTCTTTACCTTGTTGACGGTATCTTTTGCTGAGCAGAAGCTTTTTAGTCTGATGTAGTCCCATTCATTTATTTTTGCATTTACTTCCCTTGCCTTTGAGGTCAAATTCATAAAATCCTCTTTAAGTCTAAGGTCTTTCAATTTAATTCTTATGTTCTCTTCTATACAATTTATTGTTTTAGGTCTTATATTCAGGTCCTTATTCCATTTTGAGTTAATTTTGGCATGTGGTAATAGACAACAGTCTAGTTTCATTCTTTTGCAGGTGGCTTTTCAGTTTACTGAAGAGGCTTTCCTTTCTCCACTGTATATTTTTGGCATTTCTGTCAAAAATTATTTGCCCGTAAAGATATGGGTTTACTTTTGGACTCTCGATTCTGTTCCACTTGTCCATGTGTCTGTTGTTCTGCCAATACTATTTTGATTTCTGTCGCTTTGTAGTACAATTTGAAGTCGGGCAGAGTGATGCCTCTAGCCCTGTTTTTTTTTTTTTTTCCTCATGATGGCTTTGGCAATTCAGGATCTTTTGTGCTTCCATACAAATCTGATGATTTTTTGTTCCATTTCTTTAAAAAAATGCTGATGGGATTTTGTTGAGGATTACATTAAATGTGTATAATGCTTTGGGTAATATGGTCATTGTACTTATGTTGATTCTCACAGTCCCAGAACACGGAATATCTTTCCATTTCTTTGTATCTTCTTCAATTTCTTTTAATAGGGTCTTATAGCTTTCATTATATAGATCCTTCACATGTTTCATTAGATTTATTCCTAGGTATTTTATTCTTTTTGTTGCAATTGCAAAAGGAATTAATTTTTCTACTTCTTTTTCTTATACAGTAACATCATTGTTACTGTATAAGAACGCTATGGATTTTTGAGCATTGATATTGTATCCAGAAACTTTACTGTATTTGCTTATTTTTTCTAGTAGTGTTCTTGTGGAGTCTTTAGAGTTTTCTATATAGAGAATCATGTCATCCACAAATAGTGACAGTTCGACTTCTTCGTTTCCTATTTGGATGCCTTTTATATCTTTCTTTTGCCTGATTGCACTCGCTAGGACCTCCAATGTTATATTGAATAACAGTGGTGATAGTGGATAGCCTTGCCTTGTTCCTGATCTTAGAGGGAAGGTTTTTAGTTTTTCACCATTAAGTATAATGTTGGCTGAGGGCTTGTCATATATGGCCTTTATTCTGTTAAGGTACTTTCCTTCTATACCAATTTTGTTAAGTGTTTTGATCATAAATGGATGCTGTATCTTGTCGAAGGCTTTTTCTGCATGTTCTGATAGGATCATATGATTATTTTTTAATTTGTTTATGTGGTGTATCACATTAATTGATTTGCGTATGTTTAGAACCATCCCTGTGCCCCTGGGATGATGCCCACTTGATCTTGGTGTATAACCTTTTTAATATGTTGCTGTATTCTGTTCACTAGTATCTTATTTAGGATTTTAGCATCTGCGTTCATGAGAGATATTGGTCTGTAATTTTCTTTTTGTGTGTTGTCTTTACCGGGTTTTGGTAATCAGGGTAATATTGGCCTCATAAAATCAGTTAAGAAGTATTGCCTCCTCTGCGATTTTTTGGAAGAGATTGAGGAGAGTATTAAATCTTCTTTGAATGTTTGGTAGAATTCACGGGTGAGGCCATCTGGTCCTGGTCTTTTACATATTGGTAGGTTTTTGATGATTGTTTCAATTTCCATACTGCTGATCGATCTATTTAGATATTCCAGATCTTCTTGATTCAGTTTATGGAGGCTGTATTTTTCTAAGTACTGTTCCATCTCTTCTAGGTTATTAAATTTGGTGTTACATATTTTTTCATAGTATTCTTGTATGATCCTTTGTATTTCTGTGACGTCTGTCATAATTTCCCCTTTCATCCCTGATTTTGTTTATTTTGTGTCCTTTCTCTTTTTTCTTTAGTGAGTCTAGCCAAGGATTTGTCAATTTTATTAACCTTCTCAAGGAATCAGCTCTTCGTTACATTTATTTTTTCTTTTTTTTTTTCAATTTCATTTATTTCTGCTTTAATTTTGCTTATTTCTTTCTTTCTGCTGACTTTAAGCTTCATTTGTTCTTCCTTTTCTAGTTTTTAAAGATGAAGCGTTAGGTTGTTTATTTGGGCTCGTTCTTGTTTTTGGAGATAGGCCTGTAATGATATGAACTTTCCTCTTATGACTGCTTTTGCCGTGTCCTAAAAGATTTGATATGCTGTACTATCATCATTTGTTTCTATGTATCTCTTGATCTCTCTTTTGATTTTTCTCTGACCCAGTTATTCTTCAGTAGCATGTTGTTTAATCTTCTTGTATTTGTGGTTCTTCCTGATTTCTTTTTGCAGTTGATCTCTACTTTCAAAGCATTATGATCAGAGAATATGGTTGGTATGATTTCAACCCTCTTATATTTGTTGAGTCTATCTCTGCATCCCAGTATGTAGTCAATCCTTGAGAATGTTCCATGTGCACTAGAGAAAAATGTATAAGCAGCTATTTTGGAATAGAAGGCTTCGTAAATGTCAGTTATGTCCAGTTGGTCTAATATGTCATTTAAGGATATGATTTCCTGATTTTCCATTTGGATGATCTGTCCATATCAGACAATGGGGTATTTAGGTTCCTCACTAAGATAGTGTTTTGGTCTGTTTCTCCCTTTAGTTCTGTTAGTAATTGCTTTACAAAGTTCAGGGATCCCTGATTGGGAGCATAGATATTAATAAGTGTCATATATTCTTGGTGCATGATTCCCTTTATCATGTCTTAATAATGCCTTTTTTTTTCTTATAGATGTTTAATTGCGCTCACCACTCTCAGTCTCAGTCCCTGTCAGTGTTAGTGACAGTTTTGGTAGCGTTTGCTCAGATTTCCTTGGATGGTTGGTCTCTGAGGACATGGGGGAAGGGCCCTTCTTGGTTGGGGCTGGGGACTGCAGCTCAACCTCAGTTTAGCAACCACAGCAGATAAAAATCAACTGTTGTTTCTCTGCTGTCCGGCTTCTGTGCATTCTGCATTCTGCCCTGTGACTGGCCCCTGCTGCTGGCTGCGTGTAGCTCACAGCACTCACTGCTCCTTCTCTCCTCCCCCTCCTCCTACAGAGAGCTCTGGCAGCTGCGAGAGGCAGCTTCTTTATTTCTCTCAGTCCACCGCCCAGCACCCAGGGTTCTGATGTGTGGTAGCTCTTATGCACAGATCTCACGCTCAGATATGCTGGTGTGCATCTTGGGTGTTGTTTGTTGAGTCTTAGATGTTCAGCTTATTGTTGTTTCAAGGGGAGAGATCTGGGGATGTCTCTCACTCTGCCATGTTTCTCCAAACTCTACTAAGGAGTTTTTTAGTTTGACAATTTGACTTTGGTTTCTTTGTAAAAAATTTTTTTTTGCTTTCTTGGGATATAACTTATATGTAATACTGTGTAAGTTTAAAGTACAACATGTTGATTTGATATACTTACATATGACAAAATGATTAACACCATGGTATTAGCTAACACTTCCATCCTTTCACATTATTACTATTAAATTTTTTTGTGGTGTAGAAACTTTCAAGTGCATAATATATTATTATTAACTGTACACACCATGCTGTATATTAGATCATCAGAAATTATTTACTTTATATCTGGAAGTTTGTACCCAATCATCAGTATCTCCCCATTTTCCCCAATCCCTAGCCCCTGGCCACTACTCTTCTACTCTCTTTTTATGAGTTTGACTTGTTCACTTTCCACATGTGAGATCACACAGTCTTTGTCTTTCTCTGTCTGACTTATTTCACTTAGCATATCGCCCTCAAGGTCAATTTACATTATCCCAAATGGCAACATTTCCTTCTATATCATGGCTGAATAATACTCTGTTGTGCTGTATACCACTATCTGTTCATCTGCAGACAGACACTTACTTCCAAATCTTGTTTATTATGAATAATGTTGCAATGAACATGGGCGGCAGAGATCTCTTTGGGATCCTGTTTTCATTTCCTTTGGATATATACCTAGAAGTGGGATTGCTAGATCATATGGTGGTTCTGTTTTTAATCTTTTTGAGGATACTTTATACTGTTTTCCTATGCCAGTTTACATTCACCAACAGTGCACAAAGGTTCCCTTTTTTCTACATCCTCATCAACAGTTATGTGTTGTCTTTTTGATGATAGCCATTCTAACAGGTGTGAGATTTCAGTGTGGTTTTGAGATAATCATCATTTATTTTTCTCATGACTAGTGATGTGAAACATGTTTTCATATACCTGTTGGCCATTTGTATGTCTTCTTTAGAAAAATGTCTATTCAGGTCCTCTGCCCATTTTTTAATCAGAATTTTTTTTCTTGCTATTGAGTTGTATGAGTTTTTATATATTTTGAATATTAACTCATCAGATTCATGATTTGCAAATAATTTATTTTATTGGTCACCTTTTCATTTGTTGATTGTTTCTTTTGCTATGAAAAAGCTTTTTAATGTGCTGTGGTGCTACTTATTTATTTTTGCTTTTGTTACTTATGCTTTTTGGTATCATATCCAAAAAGTCATTGCCAAGACCAACGTTAAGGAGCTTTTCTCCTCTGTTTTCTAGGGGTTTTATGGTTTTAAGGCTTATGTTTAAATCTTTAACCCATTTTGAGTTAATTTTAATGAGTAGTGTAAGCTAAGGTCTAATTTTATTCTTCTGCATGTGATTATCCACTTTTCCAGCACCATTTATTAAAGAGACTATCCTTTCCCCATTGAGTGTTCTTGACTCTTTGTCAAATATTAGTTAACTGTGTATGCATGGGTTTATTTTGGGGCTTTTAATTCTATTTAATTGGTCCTTGTGTCTTTTTTTTTGCCAGTACCATACTGTTTTGACTACTGTAGCTTTGTGCTATAGTTTGAAATCAGGAAAGGTGATATTTCTAGCTTTGTTTTTGTTTTTTCAGGATTGCTTTGAATATTCAATATTCAGGGTCTTTTTTCATTCCATACAAATTTTAGGATTTTTTTTTTTCTGTGAAAAATCCATTGGAATTTTGATAGGGATTATATTGAATCTGTAGATGACTTTGGGGAGTATGAACATTTTAACAATATTATTTTTTGTGATCCATGAACACAGGATATCTTTTCATTTGTGTCTTCTATTTCTTTCATCAGAGTGTTGTAGTTTTCATTGTACAGATCTTTTACTTGTTTAAATTTATTCTTAA
>NW_011889109.1:518250-540328 GCF_000151845.1 Pteropus vampyrus | reverse complement strand
AACTTCCTGAGCTTTTCTTTGTTGGGAGATATTTGATTGGTGATTCAGTTTCCTTACTTGTTTATTGGTCTGTTCAAATTTTCTATTTTTTCAAGATTCATTATTGGTTGGTTGTATGTTTCTAGGAGATTATTCATTTCTTCTAGGTTATCCAATTCTTGGGCATATAATTGTTCATAGGAGTTTCTTATGATCCTTTGTATTTCTGTGGTATCAATTATAATGTCTCTTTTATTTCTGATTTTACTTATTTGTCTCTTCTAGCTAAAGGTTTGTCAATATTGTTTATCTTTCAAACACCAGCCTTTGTTTTTATTTATCTTTTCCAATATTTTTTTCTGGTCTGTATTTCATTTATTTCTGCTCTGGTCTTTGTTATTTTCTTCCTTCTGCTACCTTTGGACTCAGTTTGTTCATTTTTCTAGTTCCTTGAAGTGTGAAGTGTTGTTTATTTGAGATCTTTCTTTTTAATTAGTGTAGGCATTTATCACAACTTTCCTCTTAGTACTACTGCCTTTGCTGCATCTTAAAAGTTTGGTATGTTTTATTTCCATTTTTGTTTCTTTCAAGGTATATTTTAATTACCCTTTTGTTGTCTTCTTTGATCCATTAGCTGTTGGAGTATGTCGTTTAATTAAATGTTTAATCCACATCTTTGTGAATTTTCTACCTGTCCTATTTTTGGTTCCTAGTTTCATTCCACTGTGGTCAGAAAAGATACTTGGTATGACTTCAGTCTTCTTCAATTTACTAAAATTTGTTTTGTGATACATCAAGTGAACTTTCCTGGAGAATGTTCTGTGCATATTTGGAAGAATATGTATACTAGTGCTTTTAGGTGGAATATTCTTTATATATCTCTTAGGTTCATATGGTCTAAAGTATAGTTTAAAACTATATTTCAGTGTTTCTTTATTTGATTATCTATTTGTATGATCCGTTCATGGTTAAAAGAAAGATTGAAGTCCCCTACTATTATTGTGTCATTGTCTATTTACCCCTTCGGATCTATTTGTACTTGCTTATTTTTTAAGTACTCCAATGTTGGGTGCATATATATTTATGATTGTTACATCTTCTTGATGAATTGACTACTTTATCATTTTATAATGACCTTCTTTGTCTCATGTTATAGTTTTTGCCTTAAAGTCTGTGTTGTCTGATATAAATGCCGTTACCCCTGCTCTTTTATTTTCCACTTGCATAGAATATCTTTTACCATCCCTTTGCTTTGAGACTATCTATATCCTTAGAGTTAAAGTGATTCTCTTGTAGAGAACATATAGTTGGGTCTTGTTTATTATCCATTGAGCCACTTTTGACTTTTGATGGGAGAATTCAATCCAATTACATTTAGAGTAATTATTGATGAGTAAGGATTTAGACATGTCATTGTTTTCATTGTTTTCTGTTTTGTAGTTCCCTTGCTGCTTTCTTTCTCGCTGCCTTTTTTTTGTGTGTGTGTGAATGATTTTATGTAGTAGAATGCTCTGATTCCCTTTTCTTTGTATTTTGTGTTTCTGCTGTCGGTTTTGTTCTGTGGTTACCATAAAGCTTACCTAAAATATTTTATAGATGTGACATTCTATTTTACACCAGTAACAACTTAACTTTGATTACATATGAAAATTCTACCCTCTTACGCCCCTCTTTGATGTCTTTGATGTCACCAATTACCTCTTTTTATATTGATTCATTAAATTATTGTAGCCATAATTACTTTTAATACTCTTATCCTTTAACCTTTAAACTAGAGGTAAGTGCTTAATACACCACCATATTACAGTATTAGAGTCTTCTGAATTTGACTGTATAGTTACTTTTACCAGTGTGTGTATGTTTTTATGCATTTCATGTTACTAGTTAGCATCCTTTCATTTCAGCTTGAAGAACTCCTGTCAGCATTTCTTACAAGGTAGGTCTAGAGGTGATGAACTCCCTCATCTTTTGTTTGTTGGGAAAGTCTCTCTCTTTCATTTCTGAAGGACAGCTCTGGTGGATAGTGTATTTTTAGTTTGCCGTTTTTTGTTGTTTTTTTTTTATTTCAGTACTTTGAATATATATCTCACTCTCTCCTGGTCTGTAAGGTTTCTGCTAAAAAATCTACTGTTAGCCTAGTAGGGATTCTCAATAAGTTACAAGCTTCTTTCTTCTGGCTGCTTTTAAGATTCTCTATTTGTCTTTGATTTTTGACAGTTATATTTTAATGTGTTTGGAGATTTCTTTTTAAAAATATTTATTTATTTATTTTTAATTTTTTCATGTTGCCACATATTTGACCCCTTTTACTGCATCTACCCCGTCCCCCCTACCCTCTGGTAACCACATATCTATGAATCTGTTTGTTTGTCCTGTTCATTTGTTGCTTTTAGGTTTATATCCCACATACAAGTGATATGTGGTTTTTAACTTTTTCTGTCTGCCTTATTTCGCTTAGCATGATTATCTCAAGGTCAGTCACCTTGAAGTTGTGACAAATGGCAGTATTTTATCTCTTCTTATGGCTGAGTAATATTCCATTATATATATGTACCACAGCTTCTTTATCCAGTCATCTATTGGAATCAACTTCAGTTGATTCCAAGTCCTGGCCACCGTGAATAATACTGCTATGAACATCAGCGTGCAAATATCTTTTCAGATAATGAATTTTCAATTCTTTGGGGTAAATACCCAGCAGAAGGATTGCTGGATCATATGGTAGATCAATTCTTAGATTTTTGAGAATCCTCCATACTGTTTTTCATAGTGGCTGTACCAATTTGCAGTCCCACCAGCAGTGTATGTTGGAGAGGATTTCTTTAAATTGAATTTATTTGGTAATCTCTGAGCTTCATGAACATAGTTATCAAAAAGTCTCCCCATTTGGGGGAAGTTATCAGGCAATGTTTATTTAAATAATCTTTTTGCCCCATTTCTCTCTCTTCTTACTCTGAGATTCTCTTAATATGAATATAGTTTCATTTGATGATGATATCCTATAATTCACATAGGCTTGTTCATTCTCTTCATTCTTTTTTCTCCTCTGACTGGATAATTCACAGTTCCTGTTTTCTAACTCAAGATTCTATCTTCTGCTTAATCCATTTTGCTGTTAATGGTCATTTTTCATTTCATTCATTGTATTCTTCAGCTCCATAATTTGTTCAGTTCTTTTTTTCCCCCTCTTTGTTGAACTTCTCATTTTGTTCATGTATTTTTTTCCTGATATTGTTGAATTGTGTTTCTGTGTTTTCTTGTAGCTCTTTGAGTTTCTTTAAAACAATGACTTTGAATTCTTTATTTGGAAAATCACAGATATCCATGTTTTGGGGATCTTTCTTGAAGATTATTGTGATTATTTTGTGGTATCATTTCCTTGATTTTTCATGTTCCTTGAAGTTTTGCATTGAAACAGTCACCTTCTCCAGTTTTTACTAACTACTTTCAGAAAACAACTTTCGTCAGCCCTGCTAGAGATTCTGAGACTTTACAGAACTTCTCTGGATATACCCACTTCCCTCTTCTTGCTCCCTCTTGTGGCAGAATTCTTAAACTCATATTCTCTCTCTTGAGCCTACAACACACCAGGCAGAGTGCTCGCTGAGAGACTCACTTTTGTTTTCCCAAAGGTAGTGCTAAACTCACGTTTGTGGTCTTTCCCTGACCTGCAGATTCAGCCTGACTCTCTGTACATGCTCATTAGTCATCTGCCAAAGCTTGCCCTGACCACCACCATTGGGAGCATGCACAGGGATCCAAGTACAATGTGAGAGTGTGTGGCAGTGAGGCCTGCAGAGCTCTAGGTGTGCCCTTGTGGCAGTTGGGACTCTGGAGGCAAAGCATACCCAGAAGCTTATGGGCAGGCTTTTTGGGGAGTTTACAATGCAGTTAGTAGGATCATGTCCCTTAATGCCCTATGAGAGTCCTATGTTCCATTCTCCCAGACTTTTCCTTCCCCCTGTCATGCAGCTTAGAATTCAGTACTCTGGATGGGGCAAGATAGAAATGAGCTTCTCTGTCACTATCCTGTACAGTTAGGAAGCCAGGTGCTCACTCACACACTCTCACTTTTCTCTGTGGATGAGATCATGGACCAAGAGGGTCTCTCATGGCCTTAAGCTGTACTACCTTGAGGGAGAGGTACTACCTTTGATGATGCGAGTAAAGTCAATTTGTTCTTACCATCTCTGATGAATCCAAATAAATTTTTCGCTCCAGTGATGTGCTGGAACTTCTCTGCTGGAGACCTGGACTTTCACAAAGGCTCTGTCATCCATGCGTGATTGTCTAAGACAGTTTTTTCAGGGGTTCCTGGAACATGGCCAAGAGGGACTAAAATTGGTTCATGGGCCACTGCTGAGTCCACATCTGGGACTGAGGTCTGTATGTCTATTATCCATCCAATGCATGTGTTGGCAATACTCTTCCTAAGTCCCTTGACATATAGTGCTGGATCCCACAGCTCCCACAAAGGTACTTTTGGACATGGATGGATGCCAAATTGTTGTTGTGGGGAAGGAGGAAGCAAATGAGGGATGTCTTTCAGTCATAATTGCCTTTGGTTTCTTAAATCTATTTAATTCAAAGGCCTTGATCTTCAGCAGAAAAGGGTTCCAAAAGAGGATTTCCCATGTCCCATAGCCTACTCTGAACCTTTTGTGTTAGTGGATGTTTATGTTCATAGAGTCCTTTTAGGATCTAGAAATAAATTCTTAGAAACAGTGATCGTGAATTAGATCCTGGTTATTTCTTATCTCACCTATCTCCCATAGAAATTTCTCAAAGGGCAAGAAATATGGACAGAGCTCCCTTTGTTATAGTGCTGTTGAAGATTTTTTTTTGTATAGTTACATTCTTTTGGACACCAGTTTTTAACTAGGAAAAATGTGTTATATTTCTAA
Source organism: Pteropus vampyrus (assembly GCF_000151845.1). NCBI lineage: Eukaryota > Metazoa > Chordata > Mammalia > Chiroptera > Pteropodidae > Pteropus > Pteropus vampyrus. The sequence continues at coordinate 535,445 of NW_011889109.1, read as the reverse complement.
TATTCAAATCACATCGTTTTTGCTTATACGTCAGAAGAATGGTGTCGTAAGGGGTCCCCTTGATCCCTCCCCTTGAGAGTACAAGTTGAACAGCTATAATCCAACAGAAGATTTCCAGCCTAACACAAAAACACTTCTGAGAGATCTGCACATCAAAGCATCCGAAGGTGGGCAAATTGGGGCAAACAGGGAGGACAGAGACAGGTGCCGTGGACACAGCCTAGAACTTGCTGTGAAACTTGGGGAGAGGGGAGGAATAAGGTTGGTGTGTGCACTTTTTGTAGCCCTGAGCATTTCTGTCTGAGTGATCAGCATATACTACAGTGGAACCAGTGATAAGGGCAGAGATGCTACAGCTATGTGCAAACAGAAGGAGAATGGGGTCGTGGAGCCAGGCTGCCTCCCCTGACCTTCCCTGAGCTCTCCTCCCCTCAGCCTCCCAGAGCTAGCAGTGGGCCCCCAGGGAATCTGCAGCACCGAGTGTCAAGATACAGAGCAGGGAGTCTGCAGCCCCAGGAACTGAGGAGACAGCTTCTCAGTGGCAGACACACACTGTAGCTGGTCCTAGTGATGGGTGGAGATACAGAGGTGAGGCAGCTGAAGCCTGGCAGTCACCATTACTGGGAGGAAAACAGCCACAACCACACCAGCAGCTTCTCCCAGCCCACCCCACCCCTACCTGGCAGAGGCATCTGAGATACTTCAGGCACCACAACACTGCATCTGGCTCTGGGTCAGCACCATGAGTTCAGGAGCTCTTCAGGGGCTTGGACCCAAAACCCCGCTGCCCACACATTTTCCCACGGGAATAAAGGTCTTTTTTTGTTTGTTTGTTTGCCACACAGCAGAGATCTGGGAGGCCTGGGCAGTGCAGGAGACTTGTGTACTACCTACTGGAAAACAAAAGAAAAACCTCTTCTTATCAACCTACTGAAGAGGGATTACTCTTAAAAATATTTTTTTGAAAAGCAGAGTTCATTCCCGTAAATGCCTATGTGGAGAAATAATCCATCAAATACCATGAACAACCCAGGTAACAAGCCAGCTCAGAAAGAAAATGAAAAACCTCCAGAAAGTAAACGTAAAGATATAGAAATATGTGATTTAAATGACAAAGAATTCAAGATTACTGTTCTGAAAAAACTCAATAAGGTACAAGAAAACTCAAATTGGCAGTTTAATGAACTAAGAAATAAAATCAGTGAATGAAAAGAATACTTTACCAAAGAGATTGAAAATTAAAAAATAACCAAATAGAAATTCCGGAGCTGAAGAACTCAAAGACATGAAGAATGAAATAGCGAGCTTAGGAAACAAAGTGGACCAGATGAAGGAAAGAATTAGTGATATCAAAGATGGAAATCTGGAAATGATTAGGCTGGAAGAAGAGAGAGACTTGAGAGTTAAAAAAAAAATGAGTCTGTGGCCATGCTGCACTGAACAAGCCCGATCCCATCTGATCTCGGAAGCTAAGCAGGATCGGTCCTGGTTGGTACTTGGATGGGAGACCACCTAGGAAGACCAGGTGCTATAGGCGTAAAAAATAAAAGAATAAGGGATTGTAAACTGACAAGATCCTTGCAATCTGAGAGGTCAACCAAGAGTTGCCTCGCCTAAAAAATAAAAATAAATAAATGAATAAATAAATGAACAAATATATAAAATGAAAGAATTCTATAAGAACTATCTGATTCCATCAGAAAGAGCAATATAAGAACAATAAAGGATACCAGAAGAAGAAGATGGGGAGAAGGAAACAGAGAGCCTGTTCAAGCAAATAATGAGAACTGAACTAATGGAAAGAACTAATGGAAAGAACTAGATCCTCGAATTCAAGAAGCAAACAAAAAATTTAATTATCTCAATCCAAAAAGGCCTTCTCCAAGGCACATTATATTAAAACTGTAAAAAATTAATGGCAAACAAATCATACTGCTTTGAAGCAATTTGTCACCAACATCTCATTTGCGAAACACATTCTAAAGCATTATTGATGTTTTCTCATAGTTCTGCTTGTAACTGTAGTTCAAAGCACTAGAAAACTTAATAAATCTTTTTTCTTCCGTTGATATTTATATGATTCTGTCTATAGCCCTCTTTTTTAAATACATGTGAACTCTGAGCAGCCATATCCCATTTTCATGGCTGCTGACACCTAGTATAGGCTTAGGAACAATAATAAAATCCTCATTTCATTGTAGACTTCTTGTGCAATGAATATGTCCATCTGCTAAATCAATGTATATCTCTAGTTGAATGTTCTACCATACTACAAATTTTCTATATCCTTCTCTCCCTGCTTTGCTTCCATCCAAATCTTGGTTTCATTTTTTTCCTGCCTCATTGAATCACAGGCATCTAGTGAGTTCCCAAATGAGTAACTTGAGTAAAGTTGTATATTCCCCCCATTTTCCACACTCAGTATAAATTGGTGCCTAAAATCTCTTTAACCTTTGGTGGTTATTAAAGATATGCGCTTGCTAATTTAGTAAATGAACATAAACCGACAAGATGTTGGTAATGTTTTTTTCTTTTAGACGATTACAAAACTAGGTAAGTTTTTTTTTTAAAACCTTTTACCTGTGCATACCGTGAGAACACAGTTCAATATGTTTTGCCCACAGCATCTAAGGTGGATGACTTCAGATTGAGTAGGAGTGTGTTGTTACAGGGAACAGTGACATTCAAAGATGTGGCTATTGACTTCACCCAGGAAGAATGGCAGCAGTTGGATCCTGCTCAAAGGAACCTGTACCGGAATGTGATGCTAGAAAATTATAACAACTTAATCACAGTGGGTAAGGGTAGTTTCCTGTATAACCCAAATTCTGGGAGTAAAGTCGCTTTTTTCCCCAATTTTCTGAAGTGTGTGGAACCTTTAAGTATTAGAGTGAATATGGCCTTTGCTTACATGAATGTGCATGCTGTGGCTTTCAAAACAAAAAGTCCTCCTTGGTTATGATTCACAGGGCAACATCCCCAGAAACCACATTTTTCTTGTCCTTCAGAAAGCCTGGTTTCCTTGTGCCGGCCTAAATTCTTGAGTGATTCTTTGTTCTAGTATTTATGCCTAAGCCTTATGTCATTTCCCTTTGGCAGGCTATCCATTCACCAAACCTGATGTGATTTTCAAGCTGGAACAAGAAGAAGAACCCTGGGTGGTAGAGGAAGAAGTGTTAAGGAGACACTGTCCAGGTTAGTGGGAGGGAACCAGGCAAGAGAGGAGGGGCTGGAAACTTTTAATGGTTAATCTGTGAATAGTCGATTCCTCTGAAATGATCTTCAAAGATATTTTCTTAAAGACTGTAGACTTTGATAGTGACAATCAGTGCGATTTCTTTATAAATTTAAGATGTTATTTCTAAATAAGATGCTTCTTTCCTCAGAACTTCTTTCCAAGGAACTTAAAAGATCAGTTGACCTGTTTACCTGCGTGTTACATATCAATATTTCCTAACACATTTCCAGCTTTACTTTGATAATCATTGTGTTTTGGTCATCTTTCATGTGTCTGCCCACCCTTTTACATAAGATCCTTTCTTTTTTGCTTTCACATATTCATGGAATTATAGTTGTTCAAATAAACCTGTTAACAGTTATAGTTCTTTACTTTCTGCTTTCTTTTGTTCCTTTCATCGTGAATACCTTAGCATCATATTTTGTGCCCATAATCATACTTCCCACTATATTTTTAGCTTTTGTGCCCATACTACAGAAATAGCTACAACCCTTTCACTTCAAGAAAAGTTTTAAATACCATGCTATTTTTATCTTAACTCCCATTTTCTGCTACATTTGTCATGTATGTATACTCATATTTGTGTGTATGCATGTGATATGTGTATACACACATACATATATGTACATGCATATATATACATGCATACACATACATATATAAAATATACGTATTTCTAATTTGATAGATATTTCCAAGTACAAAATAACTTATGGTAGTTTGAATTTGCATTTCCTTCATTACAAGGGATGGCAAACAAACCTTTTCATATGTTTAAAATCTATATTTCTTTGTGAACAATTTGTGTCTTTTGCCCTTTTTTCTGTTGAGTTCTTAATTTTTATGAACTCAACATATTAATGTGATTACCCCATTATCTATATGTTTTTCTAGTATTTTTTCACAATTGGTCATTTGAAGTACAATTCCTCTTTGAAGTACTTTTACCCACCTTGAGTTTTTTAATGTTCATGTAGTTACAGTCTTTTCTTATTTACCATGATTTTTTTCCTTTTATATAAATGGGTAAATTATGTTTATTTCATAATGATTCATTCTCACTCTTTTACTATGAATTTAAATAATCTTTTTCAGGCTTTGAAGTCAATCTTACATTGGTTTCATAAATAGAATTTGGAAGCTTTTCTTCATGTTCTGGAACACTTATAATAGCATTAGCATATAAGTCCCTTAAAATCTTGGATTATTTTACCTGTTGAACTATTTGGACCATGCGGACTATTGAATGAAGGCTCTTTGACAGCTTTTTTTTTTTTTTTTACTATTCCTTTTATAACTTCAGTGTAGGTTTTTTTCTCTTTTGGTATTACTTTTTGATAATAAGTTATATTTTTCCAGAAAATTACATTTAATCCTGATTTTCAAGTTAATTTTAACAAATTTGAATAACATAACTTTCATAAATATTTGTTTTCTCTGTATCTGTAAAAGTTTACTATATATTGATGTTCCAGGGTCATCTGTTATATTTAACAATTTATTTCATCTGTATTTTCAAATCTGTTATTATAAAATTACCCATAGTGTTCTTTTCTTATTTGTTTTCTATTCTGCAAATTTCTCAGCCAGTCTTATCAAATATTGGCTCTCCTTCATTCTCTGTATTCTACTTCTGGGACTCCTATTAAGTAGATTCTAGACCTTTTTATTTTTCCTACATATATATTGTTTTTCATTTCCTTTGCTATTTTCTACTTTCCTACCTCTCTGTATTGCCTTCTCAGTAATTACTTCAGATATATCTTCTCGTTTACGAATTCTCTCTTCAACTGTTTTTATTTGTCTTTTTAATTCATTCATTTAAAAATTTTGTTCTCAATAGTAGTATTTTATATTTTTAGACATTCCTTTTTTTTGCCATGTTTTTTCACATCTTTCTTGTCCTTTCTAATTATTTCTGTGTTTTGTTCAGCTTTGTTTCTATCCTTTGCTTCTTTAAAAATACATCACTCTTCTGTATTTTGTATCTAACAGTTCTAATATTTTAAGTCCTTAGGTTTAAATATCTCGTTTTCAGTGACTCACTTATTGTACTTGCTTCTTCACATGCTTGATGATTGCCGATGGTGAATTCAAATTTTAAAATCTTAATTTCTGATGTTATTGTCCTAAATTGGGTTGCTTTCTTCTAAAGATGATTTGCATGTATGTTTGGTGGATGCCAGCAGCCATTACCAAGAGAGGACCAGCTAAATATTCTCTGAGGGTCCTTACTTTTTGTAGGAACCTCAGTTGAGTTTCTCTTCCTTATTGCTGGTCCAAGGCTTATGCTTCAGTTAAACAGGACTTCTGTTTGCATAGATACACAAGTCAGATCCATTCTCTAGCTTGCTTTCTAATTTTCTCTCTCAGTCCTGGTTTTGGATACTAGTTATTTATTTTTGTTTTGTTCACTTTTGAATGTATGTGTTGCTCAGATGTGGTTGATGGACAGTATTGAGGTATTCTGAGATGATTTATGCTACTTCCTATAAGCCCAGTTATTCATCATTTTTTCATTATCTTGTTGTTTTGCAATGTGTGGTTACACCACCATAATTTCAATACTAAAAGTCCTAACTAGTCTCTCTCTGTCTTTTTTCCCCCCAATTGCATGGTGTTCTTTGTTCCAGGTGGCTTTATTATTTTCATTTCTTTCCTCAGTCTGCCAGTAAATTTTTTTTTAATCCTCTTATGTTTTCTTATTGTTTCTTCCTCATGTATTTATATTGTGAACTCCTGATTCATAGGTGCTATTTTCATTAAGTTTTTTCATTCATGACAATATATTTAGTCAGGATTTTCATTTAGTATGTGTCATAATGGTTTTCACTTATATTTTTGTCTGCTTTCTTTATATCATATTTCTATTCTTTTTTTTCTCTTGTAATACTTTTTATAGATCTGATTCCAGCACCTTGTCATTTTTGAGTGAGGATAGTTCTTTCTTGACCTGCTTTAAAGAAAGGTGATGTCGAGGAAGGAAAATGAGTGCTGTATGATCTAAAGTAGAGATTAGCAAACTGTGACTTGTAGGGCAGCCACTTGTTTTTATAAATAAACTTTCATTGGAACACAGCCACACCCATTTACATCTTGTCTGACTGCTTTAACATTACAACAGCAAAGTCGAATAGTTGTGTCAAAAACTATATGATCTATGAACACACAATGTAAATATATATATGCCTTACTGTTAAAGTGTATGGCTGAAACTTGTTGGATTTCGTTAACTAATGTCACCATAAATTAGAAAAAATTATTTAATTTAAAAAAAACCTATATGATCTACAAAGCCTAAATTATTTACTATCTGACCCTTTAAGAAAAAATTTGTCAACTCGATGTATATGAATGCACCTGTGCTTCATAATTGAAGCCCTTTATTTTATATGGTTATATGTGTAGAAGTATGGTTAGGCTTTTTCTTCTCATCCAAAAGGGAACTGCAGCTGCAAGTCTTCTCATAATTGAATCTTACACTCTCACCCCAGTAGACTTGTTCCTGAAAAGATAGCACTTCAGAATGTTTCCTTGTTCAGTCCTGGCTTCTCTGACATATCTTGGAATATCAAGTCTCCTGTAACCAGTCTACACTCCCAAATTTCAATGTTATATTCAAAGGATAATTAATTCTGCCATTCAAGATGTGTTATACATTTCAACACTGTCAGCTGCTTGTTCTGCCCATGATCAGCATGAACAGCTTTTTTTTTTTAGAGTCTTTCTTCCTCTGTTCTAGCCTTCACTGTATTTGTCAACACTAACCCATTTAATATCATTTGTGCTACAGCCACCGCAAAGGAATCAATAACTTCACTCTTGTAAAGAGGAAAATAGATCAGATACTTTTTCATTCTATCATTTAAAACATGGAGTCTTTTCTGTAACATTAGATATTTTCATCTTGCCTTTGGAGTTCTTTTTCACTTCTGTTTGTATAGTACCGAATCCTACCTTCTTCCTCAACATCTTTTGCTTAACTGAGCTTTTCTTTTTCTCCTAATCGAAGTGACTCAAAAGCTTAATATTCCACTGCCTTTTTTACATTTATAGTCTGCAACCAGGTCTCTAACTTTACCTGCTTTACCACTTCATGAGAATTTTTCCCTTACATAATTCTCAGTGTGGCAGAGAGGGAGTATCATCTCCATTTTCCTATCTAGGAGCTAAGCAGCAACAGGGGACTGTATGTCTCACCCTTCGGTATGTAGAATTTCACTTATTCTCTCTATGCTTAGCCAGTTCCTTTTCTCCATATTCCTCTGCTTGGTGTCCCTGACTCTAGAGCCTTTCAGCTTCCATTTTGTTTTTAGAGTAATCTTTCATCTTCTCTGGGGTAGAGGAATGGTCTTTGTCTTTGTCAGTTTATACCTTTTTTCTTTATCTCATATTAGTGTAATTTTAGATGTGATCATAGATAAATTCATGTATTTATTATACCATATTTAAGCTCAATTTCTCACTCTTTGTTTCTCTTCCTGCTCACTATACTTACTCCCTATCCAATTATGGTAGATAGGCTCTTTCAGTTTTATGTTCCAACTCTTTCATGTTTATCTTCTAGTTGTTTGTTCTTGTTTATTAATTACTGCTTTGTTATAACAATTTTATTTATTTATTAAAATACATAATACATGCTTATAGTACAGTTTTTTAGGTGCAAGGTTATATATCGAAAAGTAATTATTCTTCTCTTACTCATTTTCCCTCTATGGTGACAACCCCTAGCATCATTCTCCTTTGAGCTATTACTTGTAATTTCAAACATTCTTATTGAAACCACTTTAGGTTAATAGGTTAGCTTGAGAGTAATTGTCATCTTTGCAGTTGAATGTTCTTTTCCAAGAATAGAATATTCCTTTGTCTTAGTTTCCTAGGGTTGCCATTACAAAGTACCACAAATTAGGTGCTTAGAATAACGGAAATTTATTCTCACAATTCTGGAGGCTAAAAATACTAAACCAAAGTGTCAGCAGGGCAATGCTCCCTCTGAAACCTGTAGGAGAAGGACCCTTCCCTGCCTCTTTCAGCTTCTGGTAACCCCAGACATTCCTTGACTTATAGCATCATAGCTCCAGTGTTTTGTCCTCACATGGTGTTCTCCCTGTCTATCTCTTTGTGTGACATTCTTTTTATAAGAACACCAGTCATATTGGAGTAGGGTATCCCCTATGATCTCATTTTAACTAATTACATCTGCAATGACCCAATTTCCAAATAACTTCACATTTCCAAGGTACTGGGGATTAGGACTTCAGCATGTCTTTTTTAGGGGGGTGGTGGGGGCACACAGTTCAACTCATAACACTTTCTAATTGTTCAAATCTGTGTGTGTATTTTAAAGTTTTCTTATAATTTTGGGATATTTCTTATTAAATTTTTCCCCAGATTTTTCATATTTTTGTAGCATTTGTACCTGTAGTCTTCTTTTATGTTTTTGTAAATAGTTGTTTGTATAGGTGAGAGTTATTGAAACTGAATACTTACTGTATGTAGTGAATTTAATTAGTTTCTTACTTATAATAATTTTACAATTGACTCGATATTGCAGGTAAATCATTTTACTGTTAACAAGTAACATTAATTTTACCTTTCCTTTTCAACTTCTTATACCTCTGATTTTTCCATATTTAATGTACTATCCAATACTGTAATAATAGTGGTATAATATTCATCTTCCTCACTTTAACGTGATTGCTTTGAGATTTTTCCCATTAAGTATGGTGCTGGTGTATAAGTTGTACTGTACTTAAGTCAAATAAGTGTCTGTCTAGTCCCATTTTATAAAGAGTTTTTTAATGGAAAATAGATACTGAATTTTATCATTAAATATCTTTGTAAATTGTTACTTGAATTCTCACTTTTGACCTATTGATATATTTACTTATAGTAATGGATTTTTTTTATATTGCAACATAGTTATATTCCTGCGGGGGCGGGGGGGGAATCTCAGGTATGATATAGCTTATATTTAATGTGCTTCTGGATCACTTTTTTTTCTTCTGAGTCATTTTGACATTTTATGTAAAATTTTTACATTGATATTCATAAGTGAAATTTGCATATAGTTTGCTTTTTTGGTTGTCATCTTTGTCAGGTTTGGTATTACTATTATTTGTTTCATCACATGAAATTAAGAATTCTTCTCTTTTCGTCTTTGGTAACATTTTACATAGCATGAGAGCTGTCCATTAAATGTTTGTTAAAATTTCAGGTTAATCTCTCTGGGCCTTTCCTATTTGTTTTGTTTTTTAATTTTTCTATTTATTTTGTGGAAATTGGCCTATGTAGGTTTTCTATATCTTACAGAGTCAATTTGGTCATTTATATTTTCCAGAAAGTTATCATGTCATTTTGTGAAAGTGTATTTCAATAGTGTCTTGCAAAATAGTTTTATTATGTATTTTTAACTACTTGTCTGTTTTTTTCTTTATCATTATTCCTTCTTACTTTATTTGTAAATTCTACATTCTCTTTTATGTATCCAACAATTTTTCTGTTTTCTTTCAAATCTCACTTAAAAGCAATCAAAGCTATACTTATAAATGTCTGCCTCTACTCTTACTTGCTTTCCTGAAATTTTCTAAAGTTTAGGAATAAAAGTTTTATGTACCTGGAATTTGCTTAATAGTGGTAAACTAGGCCTTAAGCCAGTCCTATAATAGCAAGTTTTTCGAAATCTTGATGTTATAATAATGGAAAAAATTAAAAGTAATACTTATTTGCAATCTATTCTAGGAGAAATATGGGGACTTGATGAGCATCATAATATCCAGCACAGACTTTTGACACAACTTGAAGATAAAGTCACAAAAACACTGACTGAAGGAAAAGTCAATGAATGGCATAAGAAATTTGCAAATGCATTTTCTCCAAACTCAGACTTTTTTCCTTCCAGTCACAATCTCTATGATTATAACTTATTTGGAAAGTGTTTAGAACATAATAATTTTGACTGTCATAATAATGAAAGAATCCTTATAAGAAAGGGATACTGTGAATATAGTGAACCTATAAAGTCATTTGGCAATAGCTCATCTCATTTTGTAATAACCCCCTTTAAGTGTAATCATTGTGGAAAAGGATTCAGTCAAACCTTGGATCTTATCAGACACCTGAGAATTCATACTGGAGAAAAACCTTATGAATGTAAAAAATGTAGAAAAGCCTTCAACCACAAGGAAAAACTTCTTAAACATCATAAAATTCACAGTAGGGAGCGGTCTTATGAGTGTAACGAATGTGGGAAATCTTTCATTAAAATGTCAAATCTCATTAGACATCAAAGAATTCATACTGGAGAGAAACCCTATGCATGTAAAGAGTGTGGGAAATCCTTCAGCCAAAAATCAAATCTCATTGATCATGAAAAAATTCATACTGGAGAGAAACCTTATGAATGTAATGTGTGTGGAAAAGCATTCAGCCAGAAGCAAAGCCTCATTGCACATCAGAAAGTTCATACTGGAGAAAAACCTTATGCATGTAATGAATGTGGTAAAGCGTTCCCTCGAATTGCATCCCTTGCCCTTCATATGAGAAGTCATACAGGAGAAAAACCTTATAAATGTGATAAATGTGGAAAAGCCTTCTCTCAGTTTTCCATGCTTATTATACATGTGAGAATTCATACAGGTGAGAAACCCTATGAATGTAAAGAATGTGGAAAATCCTTTTCTCAAAGCTCAGCCCTTACTGTACATATGAGAAGTCATACTGGTGAGAAACCCTATGAATGTAAGGAATGTAGAAAAGCCTTCAGCCACAAGAAAAACTTCATTACACACCAAAAGATTCATACTAGAGAGAAACCTTATGAATGTAATGAATGTGGAAAAGCATTCATTCAGATGTCAAATCTCATTAGACACCAGAGAATTCACACTGGAGAAAAACCCTATATATGTAAGGAATGTGGCAAAGCCTTTAGCCAGAAATCAAATCTCATTGCTCATGAAAAAATTCATTCTGGAGAGAAACCCTATGAATGTAATGAATGTGGTAAAGCCTTCAGCCAAAAGCAAAATTTTATTACACATCAGAAAGTTCACACTGGAGAGAAACCTTACGATTGTAATAAATGTGGTAAAGCCTTCTCTCAGATTGCATCCCTTACGCTTCATCTGAGAAGTCACACAGGGGAAAAGCCTTACGAATGTGATAAATGTGGGAAAGCCTTCTCTCAGTGCTCATTGCTTAATTTGCATATGAGAAGTCATACAGGTGAGAAGCCCTATGTGTGTAATGAATGTGGAAAAGCTTTCTCTCAAAGAACCTCCCTTATTGTACACATGAGAGGTCATACAGGTGAAAAACCCTATGAATGTAATAAATGCGGAAAAGCCTTCTCCCAAAGTTCATCCCTTACTATACATATACGAGGTCATACAGGTGAGAAACCCTTTGACTGTAGTAAATGTGGAAAAGCCTTCTCTCAGATCTCATCACTTACGCTTCATATGAGAAAACATACAGGTGAAAAGCCTTATCATTGTAATGAGTGTGGTAAAGCTTTCAGCCAAAAGTCACACCTTGTTAGACATCAGAGAATTCATACTCATTAGAAATAGAAACACTATGAATATTTGAATATGGAAAAGACTTCAGTAGGTATTAACACCTCCTTGCACATTACATAATTGGTTCTAGAGTGGAAATCTTAATGCGAGAAAGCCTATTGAAGAAGTCACACATTTACGAAACAATTCTTACCAAGGTTACAAATTGTATAATGAAAAAGCTTATCATCAAAAACCTTTAGACATCTATTGATAATATTCTCCCTAAAACTATAAATAAGATATCTGCTTATCAACATGATATTTGAGCTCCTAGCCAATGGATTAGCAAGAAAAGGAAGATTGGGAAAAAAGAGAAACTATAAAAATTGCCTTTTTTATGAGAAATAATTAGAAAGTGTGTTGATATGAAGTATCTCAGAATAAACAAGGCATTATATATAGTTATAAAACATTTCAAAGGACACAAAAAAACACCTTAAAATTTAGAAAAATAACACTCTGAAAAGACTTAACATTATAAAATATATAAATTGTTTCTCAAATCTCTAAGTTTATAAAGTACTTCAACTCAGCATTCACCAGTTAGTTATACTTTAAGAATTTCAAACTGATTCAAAATTTTATATTTTAATGTAAATGACTACACATGGCTGAAGAAAATGTGAAAAGTAAAACAAAGACAGTCACTAGATATCACATACTTAAAGCTGGTGTAATTTAAACAGTGTTCTTCATGAGTAAACAAATCAGTGGAAACAAATCGAGGATTGTAGGAAAGAGAAGTGGGAATTTTGTATATGATAGTGCTATGGAAATAATTGAAGAAAAGATAGCCTATTCAATAAATGGAAGACATATTAATGAAAAATTATATACATATATACATATATAAATTAAAATCCAAGTAGATTGAAGAACAGAATATAAAAAGCAAATTCTTAAACTATAATGAAATATTTTAGAGTAACAGGATTTCTTTAAAAACAAATATGGAATAATCAATTCTATTTTGGTTTATTGGTTTCAGAGGCACCCACACATGTCCACAAAGATATGTCTGTCTACTATGTCTAGGATGTTCACTGCATCATGGTTTGTATTACTCTAAATTAGATATAAATTTCTCTTAGTAGAAGGGTAAATCCATATGATGTGATTATTTCTGTGATAGAGTACAGTATTTAGCAAATACAAATTTGACATAGAGATACAGGGATAGAGCACAGTATATAATAAGTAAAAAGTACAATAAAATATATTTGTGTAAATATTATAAAATAATGCAAAGAACAGTACTGCGTTTACCATGGATCCATATATGACCATGGGTCCCACTTTCAGGAAGTGAAAAAGGTTTGGAGGGAGTAGTTATATTTATCTGTAATATTTCTTAAAGAATGAAACAAATATGACAGGTACCATCTGGTTGTAAAAATTATGTTGCTTTTTGGGGGATATTCTTTTTTGCCTTTCTTTATTACCCATTTCTCTAATAAAGAATCAAATGGGTTCAAGAAACCTAGACCTATAGAAACCATTTTTAAATGGATTCTTATTTTTTATTAGATACTAACACTTACAGAAAATTTTCTTTGCTATTACACAAACCAAACCTGAATTAAAATGCTTTGCTTACCATGTCCTCATAATGTTAGGGTAATAAAAATCAGTATCTAACATTTGTTTGAGGCCATTTTTTTTTAATTTAAATTTTTATTACAAACAAGTATTTTTCTAGTTGAAAGTAGTAAAGAAACAAAAATAATTCAGTTGTTGGGATAACTGATTCTACATTTGGGTGAAAAAAATCTACATTTGAGTTGGTTTCGGATTGAGAGGAAGAGATCATTTGTGCATACTATAAAAAGTGATTCTAACATGTCAAGCCAAGGATAGTTACCAACATAAGAGTAGAAGCGATTTTAATGTACCTCAACAAAGGTTTCTTTGGATTCTGGATCTTTAAGTGGGGATGCAGGTGCTGGCAATTTAAATGTGTCATGTAAGGACTCAGTGGATGTGAAAGGTCACTTCCTGTACCACAGCTGTTCTACAATGAGGCCTTTCAAGTATTTTTGGTACTCAGATTTCCTTGTCTATGAATAGTCCATTTATATGTTTTGTCTATTTTTTTCTACTGGGACTTCCAAAAGATGTTTTTATTTAGAAATAGATTTATAGAAAGCTGTAGAAGTAACACCATATAGTACTATTTAGTTTGTGTACCTTACAACCAGTTTTCCCTAATGGTAATATCTTGCATTACTATAGTACAGTATCGAATTTGACACTGATACAATCCACAGAACTTACTATATTTCACTGGTTTTACATGCACTTGTGTATGTGTGGCTATACAATTTTATCTCGTGTAAATTTGTGTAACTACCACCACATCAAGCTGAAGAACTTGCAGTGTCACAGAGATCCCTTATTCTATCCCTTTGTAGTTGTCTCCATTCTTTCACTGCCTGCTCCCCACTCCTAAACCCTGGCAACCATTAACCTATTCTCTATAATTTTGTCATACAAAGAGTGTTTTATAAATGGAATCATATGCTATAGAACCTTTTGAGATTGGCTTTTTTTCACTCAACATAATTCCCTTGAGATCAATCCCAGTTTTTCAGGTACAATAATTTATTCCTTTGGGGTGGGGGTTGTTTTCCAAGTAAAGATATACCACGATTTCTTTAATCATTCAGCCATTGAATGACATTTGTGTTGTTTCCAACTTTTGGTTATTACAAATAAAACTGCTATGAACATTTGCCATCTTATTGGTTGTTTTATTTGTTTTCTACTTTTTTTTCTTCCTGTTTCACTTCATTTTTTACTATGGGTTACTTAAGCATTTTTTTTTTTAAAGAATTTTACTTTATAGAGTTCTTAAGTATATTTCTTTGTACAGATGTTTAGTGTTCGCTCTAGGTATTACATTATACATACGTAACTTACCATGGTCTACTTCTGTCACCATTTAACCAGTTTAAAACCTTTTATCTCAACTGAGGTCCTTTAATTTCCCTACTTTATTGTATAATTGTTTTAAATATTTCCTGTATACCTTAAGAACTACATAAGATATCATTTTTGCTTGAAAGATCTAATATTAGAAATCAGTAGGAGATAGTCTATTAAATGTGCCCATATTTTTACTGTTATTTTTTCCTCATTCCTGATAGTCCATGTTTCCTTTATCATTTCTCTTGTTAAAGAACTTTCTCTAGCTATTCTTTATTTATTTAGGCTTAAACAACAAGCATTCATTTCTCACAGTTCTGAAGGCTGGAAATTCAAGATCAGGATGCCAGCATGATAAATTTCTGTGAAAGCCTTTACCCTGGTTACAGATGACCATCTTTTAGTTGTATCTTCACAAGGTTGAGTATTATTGGCAGTAATGGATCAGATTATCAGAAAATCAGAAAAATGCTAGTTAAAATCCATTGCTGGGACCCACCATCAATATCTGATTCAGTAAATAGGTTTGAGGTGGAGCCCAGGAATTTGCATTTCTAACAAGTTCCCAAGTAGTGCCAATGAAGCCGGTCCAGGATAACACTTTGAGAACCATTGCTCCAGGGGATAATATCTGTGGCTTTTTTTGTGGATTGTTTGTACTCCCAACCCCCCAAATTCGTATGCTTAACCCACAATGTGATAGTATTAGGAACTAGGGCTTTTGGAAGGTAATTAGTTCATGAGGGTGAAACTCTCATTAATGGGATAATGCCCTTATAAGAACACAAAACTTGCTTTCTCTCTCTACCTTGTTCCTCTATAACAGTGCTATTATTTCTTTCAAGAATTTTTTGTCTTTAAGTTTTCTGAAGTTTGATTATAATATTTCTTGGCATACATTTCATTGGATTTATCTTGTTTGGGGTTTGCTCAGCTTTAATCTACAGGGGCCCCCTTGAAATTCCGTATGAATTTGAGGAATTACTTTTCCAATCTGAAAAAAAGACTATTAGAATATTGATAGGGATTACGTTGAATCTGAACTCTGTCCCCAAAATTCATATGTTGAATCCCTAACCCACAATGTGACTGTATTTTGAGATTTAAGTAGTAAATTAAGTTTAAACGAGGTCATAAGGGTGAAGCTCTAATTCAATAGGTATGATGTTCTTATAAGAAGAAGAAACACCAGAAATTTGCACACACAGAGAGAAGGCCATGTAAGAAAATTGCCATCTGTAAGCCAAGGAGAGGAATTTCAGAAGAAATCAAACCTTGATGTTGGATATCCAGCCTCCAGAACTGTGAGAAATAAATTTCTGTTGTTTAAGCTATCCAGTCTGTGGTATTTTGTTATGGCAGCTGTAATAGACTAACAAAAAATGTCTTCTAATCCATGAAAATGGGGATGTCTTTCCATTTAATTATGTCTTTAAAATTTTATTCAGCAATGTTTTATAGTTTTCAGTCTACATGTCTTTTGCTTCCTCAGTTAAATTTATTCCTAAATGTTTTATTTTTTTGAATGCTATTACAAATAGAATTGTTTTCTTAATTTCCTTTTGGGATTAATTGCTGGTGTATAGAAACACAACTTATTTTTATTAGCTGTAGTATTATTTTTGAGGGAATACTTTGAGATTTTATATAAATAGAAGCATGACATCTGCAAATAGAGATAGTTCAACTCCATTTTTCCAATTTGGATGCCCTTTATTAATTTTTCTTGACTAATTTTTTTCTGGCTAGGACTTCCAGTACAATGTTGAATACAAGTGGTGAAAGCAGACATTCTTGTTGCTCCTGATGTTAGAAAGATTTCAGACTTTTACCATTGGGAATGATGTTAGCCATGGGTTTTTCATTAATTTCCTTTATTATGTTAAAAAATTCTTTTCTATTCCTAGTTTGCTGAGCATTTTTATCCTGAAATGGTGTTGCATTTTTTTCAAATACTTTTTTCTGCAATTAAGATGATCATGTGGGGTTCCCCCTGCTTTGTTCTATTAATGTAGTATATTACATTGATTTTTTTTCTTATGTTGAACAATACTTGTATTCTTGGGATAAATCTCACTTTGTCATGCTGTATGATCCTTTCAATGTACTGCTGGATTTGGTTTACTAACATTTTATTGAGGAGTTTTATATCTATATCCATGAGACACAATCATCTGTAGTTTTCATTTCTAGTGGTATTTTTGTTTGGCCTTAGCACCAGAATTATGCAGACCTCATATAATGTGTTAGGAAGTATTCCTTCCTCTTCTATTTTTTGGAAGAGTGAATAGAATTGGTGTTAATTTTTCTTTAAATGTTTGAATTTACTGGTGAATTTGGGGTGGCGGACTGTCTTGAACTACTGACTCAATTCTTTACTGGTTATAGGTTCATTGAGATTTTCTATTTCGGAAGTCAATTTTGGTAATTTGTGTGTATGTGAAGATTTGTACATTTAATCTGGATTA
>NW_011889109.1:516616-516930 GCF_000151845.1 Pteropus vampyrus | reverse complement strand
CTTTACTGGTTATAGGTTCATTGAGATTTTCTATTTCGGAAGTCAATTTTGGTAATTTGTGTGTATGTGAAGATTTGTACATTTAATCTGGATTATTTAATTTGTTGGTGTGCAATTGTTTGTAGTTTTTTCTTAAAAACTACAGTAATGTCCCCACTTTCATTTCTGATTTTAGTTATTTGTATCTTGTTTTCTTAAACAGTTTATCTAAAGGTTTTCAATTTTGTTTATCTTTTCAAAGAACCAACTTTTGGATTCATCGATTCTTTATTGTTTTTTAAAATTCTATATATTTTTTATCTCTGTTTTCATCT
>NW_011889109.1:510738-515351 GCF_000151845.1 Pteropus vampyrus | reverse complement strand
ATCTTGTTTTCTTAAACAGTTTATCTAAAGGTTTTCAATTTTGTTTATCTTTTCAAAGAACCAACTTTTGGATTCATTGATTCTTTATTGTTTTTTAAAATTCTATATATTTTTTATCTCTTTTCATCTGTATTGTGTTTCTTCTGCTGGCTTTGGGTTTAGTTTGCTCCTCTTTTTCTAGTTCCATAAGATGTAATGTTAGGTTGAGATTTTCTTTTTTAATGTACACATTTACACCTATAGATGTCTCTTTAAGCACTTGCTTTCATTGCCTCTCATAAATTTTGGTATGTTGTGTTTTAATTTTCCTTTGTCTTAAAGTATTTTCTAATTTCCTCAGTGATTTCTTCTTAGACAAATTGGTTGTATAAGAGTGTGTCATTTAATTCCAATATGTTTGCAAAGTTTTCAGTTTTCTTTCTATTATTTTCTAGATTCATTCCACTTTGGTCAGAGAAGATACCTTGTATGCTTTCAATTGGTTTTAATGAAAATTGCTTTATGGCCTAACACAGGGTCTATCCTGGAGAATGTTCCATAAGCACTTAAGAAGAATGTGTATGTGCTGTTGTTGGGTAGAGTGTTCCAAGTATGTCTGTTAGGGCTAGTTGGTTTTTTTGTATTGTTCATGTCCTCCAGTTACTTATTGATCGTCTGTCTAGATATTCTATCCATTGATAAAAATGAGGTACTGGTAACATAAACAGTATGGTGATGTGAGAGGACCTCCAGGTTTCTCCCCTTGAAGTTACAAGTTGGACATCTATAATTCAACAAAGGATTCCCTGCTCAATACAAAAACACAACTGAGGGATCCACACATTGAGTCACCTGCAGGTGGGCATATCAAAGCAAGAAGGGAGGTAGTGGGAAGGGAGGAAGAACAAAGACAGGAGATGCCTGACTGCTCAGGCACTTGCCACAGTTTCAGTGGATGCAATAGCAGTGAAGAGTCAAGGTGCAACCCCCCATTTGGAAGAACAGAGGTGAAGCAGCAGTAATCAGGCCTCGGTGACCAGTACACATTGAGACTGAGTGCGAGGTCAGGGACAGAGAAGTGAGGCAAGGATGGCAATGTTCAACAAGCTGCAATCACCAGACATAGAAAGCCTCAGACATAGAAACACTCCTTTCTACTCTCCTGTCGCATGCCCAGAATTAAAACCTTCACTTGAAGGATCACAAAAAGGTAGAGGCAATTTTACAGGCCAAGTTGTCTGTTCTCATTGTGGCTAAAGCCACTGGAAAGAGCAGAGCCAAAGATGCATGAACCAACTTCCTGAGGTAGGTGATACACATTTAGAGTTGGGGGCTGGTGGCTTCTGGCTGCAAGAAAGCAAAGCTGGGAACACACAGACCAGGAGTCCATTGATTACCACAACATAAAACAAGTGGTGCCCTGAGCCAGAAAAACAACCGAGTAATAAAAAGGATACCCACCTCCTCAGGAAATACAGGCCATTTTCCATGGCCAAGATGACATCACTCCACAGAGATCGAACCCCAGTTATGCAGGTAAGAAAAAGCAAAAACTTATAATACAGCAACACCTACTGGAAAACAAAAGAAATACCTCTACTAGTCAACATGCTAAACATTTAAGAATGAGATACTTAAAAAACAAACAAACAAACAAAACATTTTATTCCTACAAATGCCCAGAGAAATAACCCATCAAACACAATGAATAACAAGGTAATGAGGTAGATCAGAAAGAATATGAAAAATCTCCAGAAAATAAACTTAAGACATAAAAGAGTGATTTAAATGACAGAGAATTCAAGAATGAAGTGCTGAATAAACCCAACGAGATAAAAGAAAACTCAGAAAAGTAATTCAATGAGTTCAGGAATAAAATCAATGAACAAAATGAGCACTTTACAATAAAAATTGAAACTAAACAAACAAACAAAAAAAAAAAAACAAGGATGTCAGAAGCATGGCAGAGTGAGAGATGTCCCCAGAGCTCTCCCCTTGAAATAACAATAAGCTGAACATCTAACACTCAACAAATAACACCCAACCTGCACACAAGCACGTGTGAGGGAGTAATCTATGAATAAGAGTTACCACAGGTCAGAACCTCAGGAGTCAGGCAGTAGACCAGAAGAAAGAAAGAAGGTGCTTCTCCCAATTGAAGATCCTTGCAGGAGGAGGGGGAAGAGAGAAAGTGTGGCGCATTCCCTGAACAGCCAGGTCTGAAAGACCTGGAGCTCCAGGGATCAGGGCACAAAGCAAAACAAAGTAGAGACAGCACAGAAGCAATAGCTGATCATTACCAGCCCTTGTTGCAAAATGCAACACTGAGCTGCACTCTCATACTCCAAACCTGAATTATTCATTTTTGAATATCCATATCCTCTAAGACTGAACACCACAAAGCCCCAGGGGAATCTGAAAAAATGCTACCAAAACTATCGCTAACACTGACTGAGGGTAGTGAGCTGACTGAATATTTATAAGAAAAAAAAAAGGCCTTATTTGCAACAGGCTAAAGAGAGACCTTTATATCATAAATCTTTCTGGGAAAAAATAAATTAAAAAATATATATATATACTTCCATTAATGCCCAGGTGAAGAAATAGTCCACTAAACATCATGAACAACCAAGGTAACAACGCAGCTTGGAAAGAGAAAAATTTCCAGAAAGTAAGCTTAAAGACATAGAAATATGTCTGTAACTTAATGACAGAAAGTTCAGGATGGTACTTCTGAAAAAGCTCAATGAGATCCAAAATGATTCAAGCAACAATTCCAGGAATTGAAAAAAACAAATAGATCTGCAAAATGAGTTTTTTAGCAAGGAGAATGAAACCCTAAAAAAGAACCAAGTAAAACTTCTGGAGATGAAGAACACACTAAAAGAGATGAAGAATGAAACAGCAAGCTTGGGAAATAGAGTCAACCAAATGGAGGAAAGAATCAGTGTTATCAAAAACAGAAATCTAGCAATAAATCAAAATGAATTAGAGAGAGACCAAAGAATGAAAACATGAAAGATAAATACAACTAGCTGATAGCATCAGGAGAAAAAACAAGAATAATGGCTCTTCTTGAAAGGAGGAAAAGTAGGGATTAGAAAGCATTTCCAGACAAATAGTTGATGAGAATTTCCCAAATCTAAGGAATGAGCTGGAGCTTAGAATTCAAGAAGCCAGCAAAACACCCAATGATCTCAATCCAAAGAGCTTTCTCCAAGATACATTATATTAAAATTATCAAAAACCAATGACAAAAAGAATTCTCAGGGAGCCAGAGAAAAGAAGATAGTGACCTATAAAGGAAAACCCACTGGATTATCATCGGACTTCTCAGCACAAACACTACAATCCGGGGGAATCAAATAGTCAAACTACTAAATGAAAGGAACTACCAGCCAAGAGTAATGTATCCAGCAAGCTCTTCTTTAGTTATGAAGAAGAAATAAAAACCTTTACAGACACACAAAAATTGAGGGAATTTTCCACTATGAAGCCTGCATTCCAGGAAATACTGAAAGGGGTCAGCTCACCTAAAACAAAATGACAACCAAAAAACACATAATTAGGAGTATGGTGACAAGCAAGCAGATAGAATCAGAGTAGTGCAACCATTATTGAGAACAGGGCATTATAAGCTTAAGCAATAAGAAGAGATTTGCAATTGCCAGATAGTAATGAATGTTCAGCATACATAGAAAAAAAAAAAAAAGACTACAATAACAGAAAAGGGAGAATACAAAGATCCAAATTTGCAAAGGGAAACGAAGATAAGGTACAAGTAAAGAAAATGGACTACTGTATGTATGTATGTATGTATGTATGTATGTATGTATATGTGTGTGCATGTGTGTATATTACCTTTACATATTAATAATGGTAACCACACACCAAAGATTCAGAACTGAAGTACATTAAACAAGAAAAACGAGGGAAAATCCACAAATCCAACTAAAAGAAAAAACAGATAACACAAGGATAAAGAAGCAATGAAAACACTGAGCTACCAGAAAGCAAAAGATAAAATGGCTATAGGAATACCTCACATTTCAAGAAACACCCTAAATGTAAATGAACTGAACTCACCAATACAAAGGGACAGAGTTGCAGAATGGATCAAAAAACAAAGCCCAACCATATGCTGCCTTCAGGAGACACATCTCAGTTCCAAAGACAAATACAGACTCAAAGTGAAAATGTGGAAAATGATATTTCAAACAAATGGTATTTAGAGAAAAGTGGTATTAATATCAGATGAAATAGACTTCAATGTCAAAAAGGTAAAGAAAGATAATGGGAGACACTTCATAATGATAAAGAGAATCATGCACCAAGAAGACATAACACTTATTAATAACTATGTTTCCAATCGGAGCCCTGAAATTTGTAAAGCAATTACTAACAGAACTAAAGAGAGAAACAGACCAAAACACTATCATAGTAGAGGACCTAAATACACCACTGTCATATATGGACAGATCATCCAAACAGAAAATCAATAAGGAAATAACATCCTTAAATGACACATTAGATCAACTGGACATAATTGACATTTACGGAGCCTTCCATTTCAAAACAGCTACTTATACATTCTTCTCTAGTTCACATGGAACATTCTCAAGGAACTACCACAT
>NW_011889109.1:508570-510688 GCF_000151845.1 Pteropus vampyrus | reverse complement strand
TATCGTAGTAGAGGACCTAAATACACCACTGTCATATATGGACAGATCATCCAAACAGAAAATCAATAAGGAAATAACATCCTTAAATGACACATTAGATCAACTGGACATAATTGACATTTACGGAGCCTTCCATTTCAAAACAGCTACTTATACATTCTTCTCTAGTTCACATGGAACATTCTCAAGGAACTACCACATACACAGAGATAGTCTCAACAAATATAAGAGGGTTGAAATCATACCAACCATATTCTCTGATCATAATGCTTTGAATCTAGAGATCAACTACAAAAAGAAATCAAAAAGAACCACAAATACATGGAGATTAAACAGCATGCTACTGAAGAATAACTGGGTCAGAGAAGAAATAAAAAGAGAGATCAAGAGATACATAGAAACAAATGGTAATGATAGTACAACATATCAAAACTTTTGGGACATGGCAAAAGCAGTCATAAGAGGAGATTTCATATCATTACAGGCCTATCTCCAAAAACAAGAAGGAGCCTAAATAAACAACCTAACACTTCATCTTAAAAAATGAGAAAAGGAAGAACAAATGAAGCTTAGAGTCAGCAGAAGGAAAAAAAATAATCAAAATTAGAGCAGAAATAAATAAAATTGAAAACAAACAAACAAACAAAAAACAATAGAAAAAATAAATGCAACAAAGAGCTTCTCAAAGTTCTTTGAGAAGGTTAATAAAATTGACAAACCCTTGGCTAGACTCACTACAGAAAAAAGAGAAAGGACACAAATAAAATCAGGGATGAAAGGGGAAATTACGGCAGACACTGCAGAAATACAAAGGATTACACAAGAATACCATGAAAAAGTATATAACACCAAATTTAATAACCTAGAAGAAATGGACCAGTATTTAGAAAAATACAACATTCCTAGACTGAATCAAGAACTTCTGGAAAATCTAAATAGACCTACCTATCAGCAGTATGGAAATTGAAACAATCATCAAAACCCTACCAAAAAGTAAAAGTCCAGGACCAGATGGCTTCACCAGTGAATTCTACCAAATTTTCAAAGAAGATTTAATACCTATTCTCCTCAAACTCTTCCAAAAAATCAAAGAGAAGGCAATACCTCACAACTCATTTTATGAGGCTAATATTACCCAGATACCAAACCTCGTAAAGATAACTCAAAAAAATAAAACTACAGACCAATCTCTCTCATGATCACAAATGCAAAAATCCTAAATAAGATACTAGCGAACTGAATATAGCAACATATTAAAACGATTATATACCACAATCAAGTGGGCTTCATCCCAGAGGCACAGGGATGGTTTAACATATGCAAATTGATGTGATACACCACATAAATAAATTAAAAAATAAGAATCCTATGATCCTATCAATGGATGCAGAAAAAGCCTTCAACAAGATACAGCATCCATTTATGATCAAAACAGCTAAGAAAATCGGTATAGAAGAAAAGTACCTTAACAGAGTAATAAAGGCCATCTATGGCAAGCTCTCAGCCAACATTATACTTAATGGTGAAAAACTAAAAACCTTCCCTCTAAGATCAGGAACAAGGCGAGTCTGTCCACTATCGCCACTGTTATTCAATATATCATGGGAAGTCCTAGCGAGTGCAATCAGGCAAGAGAAAGATATAAAAGGCATTCAAATAGGAAACGAAGAAGTCAAACTGTCACTATTTGTGGATGACGTGATTCTCTATATAGAAAACCCTAAAGACTCCACAAGAATACTACTAGAAAAAATAAGCAAATACAGTAAAGTTTCTGGATACAATATCAATGCTCAAAAAAACCATAGTGTTCCTATACTCTAATAACGAAGTGTCAGAAAAAGAAGTGGAAAGAATAATTCCTTTTGCAATTGAAAAAAAAAAAAGAATAAAATACCTAGGAATAAATCTGATGAAACATATGAAGGACCTATAAAATGATCTATATAATGTTAAAAGAAATTGAAGAAGATACAAAGAAATGGAAAGATATTTCGTGTTCTTGGATTGGAACTACCAACATAGTTTAAATGACCTTATTACCTAAAGCATTATACAGATTTAATGCAATCCCCATCAAAACTCTATCAGTATTTTTTAAGAAATAGAAAAAAAAAT
>NW_011889109.1:505245-508520 GCF_000151845.1 Pteropus vampyrus | reverse complement strand
AATATTACCCAGATACCAAACCTCGTAAAGATAACTCAAAAAAATAAAACTACAGACCAATCTCTCTCATGATCACAAATGCAAAAATCCTAAATAAGATACTAGCGAACTGAATATAGCAACATATTAAAACGATTATATACCACAATCAAGTGGGCTTCATCCCAGAGGCACAGGGATGGTTTAACATATGCAAATTGATGTGATACACCACATAAATAAATTAAAAAATAAGAATCCTATGATCCTATCAATGGATGCAGAAAAAGCCTTCAACAAGATACAGCATCCATTTATGATCAAAACAGCTAAGAAAATCGGTATAGAAGAAAAGTACCTTAACAGAGTAATAAAGGCCATCTATGGCAAGCTCTCAGCCAACATTATACTTAATGGTGAAAAACTAAAAACCTTCCCTCTAAGATCAGGAACAAGGCGAGTCTGTCCACTATCGCCACTGTTATTCAATATATCATGGGAAGTCCTAGCGAGTGCAATCAGGCAAGAGAAAGATATAAAAGGCATTCAAATAGGAAACGAAGAAGTCAAACTGTCACTATTTGTGGATGACGTGATTCTCTATATAGAAAACCCTAAAGACTCCACAAGAATACTACTAGAAAAAATAAGCAAATACAGTAAAGTTTCTGGATACAATATCAATGCTCAAAAAAACCATAGTGTTCCTATACTCTAATAACGAAGTGTCAGAAAAAGAAGTGGAAAGAATAATTCCTTTTGCAATTGAAAAAAAAAAAAGAATAAAATACCTAGGAATAAATCTGATGAAACATATGAAGGACCTATAAAATGATCTATATAATGTTAAAAGAAATTGAAGAAGATACAAAGAAATGGAAAGATATTTCGTGTTCTTGGATTGGAACTACCAACATAGTTTAAATGACCTTATTACCTAAAGCATTATACAGATTTAATGCAATCCCCATCAAAACTCTATCAGTATTTTTTAAGAAATAGAAAAAAAAATCATCTTTTTTTTATGGCAGCTCATTCGTCCCCTCATCACCGCTGCTTTTTTGAGGAAGAAGAAAAAACAGGGCTGGAGGCATCACTCTGTCTGACTTCAAATTATACTACAAAGTGACAATAATCAAAATAACGTGGTATTGGCAGAGAAACAGACTCATGAACCAGTGGAACAGAATTGAGAGTCCAGAAGTAAACCTATGTTTATATGGGCAAATAATTTTTGACAAAAGAGCCAAAAACATACAGTGGAGAAAGGAAAGCCTCTTCAATAAATGGTGCTGGAAAAACTCGAAAGCCACATACAAAAGAATGAAACTAGACTGTTGTCTATCACCACACACCAAAACTAACTCAAAATGATTAAGGACCTGAATATAAGACCTAAAACAATAAAATGAATAGAAGAAAACATAGGAACTAAACTCAAGGACCTTGGGCTTAAAGAGGATTTTATGAATTTGACCTCAAAGGCAAGGGAAGTAAAAGCAAAAATAAATGAATGGGACTACATCAAACTAAAAGGCTTCTGCTCAGCGAAAGAAACCATCAACAAGGTAAAAAGACAGCCATTCGAATGGGAAAATATATTTGCAAGTAACACCTTCGATAAGGGCCTAATATCCAAAGTATACAAAGAACTCATACGACTCAATAACAACAAAATAAAACAAATGATCCAATCAAAAAATGGGCAGAAGACCTGAACAGACAACTCTCCCTAGAGGACATACAAATGGCCAACGAACATATGAAAGGATACTCAACATCACTAGCTACTAGGGAAATGCAAATCAAAACCATAATGAGATACCATCTCACACCTGTTAGAATAGCTATTATCAACAGAACAAGTGACAACAAGTTTTGGAGAGGATGTGAAGAAAAAGGAACCCTTGTACACTGCTGGTGGGACTGCAAATTGGCACAGCCACTATGAAAAACAGTATAGAGTTTCTTCAAAAAACTAAGAATTGATCTACCATATGATCCAGCAATCCCTCTACTGGGTATTTACCCCAAAGACTTGAAAACTCATATCTGAAAAGATATTTGAACCCGATGCTCATAGTAGTATTATTCACAGTGGCCAGGACATGGAAGCACTCAAAGTGTCCTACGCTAGATGTTTCGCTAAAAAAGCTGTGGTACAGATATACAATGAAATATTACTGAGCCATAAGAAGAAATGAAATACTGCCATTTGCAACAACATGGATGGACCTTGAGATAATCATGCTAAGTGAAATTAGCCAGATAGAAAAAGAAAAGCACATGATATCACTTATATGTGGGATATAAACCTAAAAGCAACAAACAAACTTGAAAAACAGTGACTCATGGATATGGGTTATAGACTAGTTACCAGAGGGGAGGTTGTGGTTGGAGGTCGGAGATAGATGGGGTAAAAGGGGTCAAATATGTGGTGACAGAAAGAAATCTAACTATGGGTGGTTAAGATACAATACAAAATATATATGACTTGTTGAATTGTAAAAAAGTAAAAAAGAAAATCAGAAATTTTGAAGCTGAAGACATCAATAAATTAAATGAAGAATGGACTATGAAGCTTAGGAAATAGAGCAGACCAGATAGAGAAAAGAATTAGTTATATTGAAGACAGAAATATAGAAGTGACTCAGGTGGAAGAAGAGACTAGAGTTAAAAAATATGAAAGAAAGAAAGAATAAATAAATAAATAAAATATGAAGGAACTACATGAGATCTATCTGACTTCTTTAGAAAGAGTAATATAAGAATAATGGGTATACCAAAAAGAATAGAGAGGGAGAAGGGAACATAGCGCTTATTCAAACAAATAATCAATGAGAATTTCCCAAACCTATGGAAAAAGATGAATCCTCATATCCAAGAAGCTGACAAACCCTAATTAGCTCAATCCAAAAAGGTCTTCTCCAAGTCACATTATATTAAAGCTGTCAAAAATTAATGACAAAGAAAGAAGTCTTACAGCAGTCAGGGAAAAGAAGAAAGTAACCTATAAAGAAAACCCCTTTAGATTATCAATGCATTTTTTCAGCAGAAACTCTAAAAACTA
The DNA here is from genome assembly GCF_000151845.1 of Pteropus vampyrus. NCBI lineage: Eukaryota > Metazoa > Chordata > Mammalia > Chiroptera > Pteropodidae > Pteropus > Pteropus vampyrus. Next base: position 505,471 of record NW_011889109.1, on the reverse strand, counting down.
GGAGAGAGTGAAACTGAATATTTAAACCATTCGAGAAATTACCGGCCAAGAATAATATATCCAGCAAGGTTACCCCTTCAACATGAAGGAGAAATAAAGGCTTCTAGACAAACAGAAGCTGGAGGAATTTACCCACAAGAGCTGCATAACAAAAAAATGCTGAAAGGTGCCCTTCTGCTTAAAAAGACAAAAGTATACAGAATTGTGAGTAAGAAGATTGACAGAC
>NW_011889109.1:501630-503990 GCF_000151845.1 Pteropus vampyrus | reverse complement strand
CAGCAAGGTTACCCCTTCAACATGAAGGAGAAATAAAGGCTTCTAGACAAACAGAAGCTGGAGGAATTTACCCACAAGAGCTGCATAACAAAAAATGCTGAAAGGTGCCCTTCTGCTTAAAACAAAAAGACAAAAGGATACAGAATTGTGAGTAAGAAGATTGACAGACAGAAAAAAAAAAGTTGCAGGAAACTGCAACTTTTGTTTAGAATAGGGTATTAAATACTTATATGTAAAGATTAAGTGGGGTAAAAACAATTTTTTAAAAAGATGACAAGAGCTACTGTACTTTGGAAATGAACACACAGCCTAAAAAAGGTATAATTTGTGCAAAAAAAAAAACCAAAACCATAAAAGGGGGAAAGGACTGATCTTGCACAGGTGAACAGAGATATGATACAATCAAAAGAAAAAGGTCTATTGTATACAGTAAGCATTTTTTGAATAAACCTAATTGTACCACAAAACAAAAATCTAGAACTGAGACACATACCATTAAAAACAGAGGAAACACAGGGAAAAATCATACTAAAATTACAGACAGAAACACAAAGAAACAATGGAGACAGAGCTACCAGGATACAAAGGATAAAATGCTACAGGAAATCCTCATATATTAATAATCACCCTAAATGTAAATGAGCTGAACTCATCAATTAAAAGGCACAGAGTAGCACAATAGATTAAAAAACAAAAGCCATTCTGGGAAACATAGCAGAGTGAGAGACGTCCTCAGATATCTCCCCTTGAAACAACAATAAGCTGACCATCTAAAACTCAACAAAAAACACTCAAACTGTACACCAGCACGGCTGACCGTGGGATCTGCGCATGAGTTACCACATGTCAGAACCGCAGGAGTCTAGCGGTAGACTGGGAGAAACAAAGAAGCTACCTCTCACAGCAGAGCTCCCTGTAGGGGGAGGGGGAGGGGAGAAGGAGCAGCAAGTTCCTTGAACAGCCCTGCTGGGGAAAGTTGCGAGCTCCCCATAGCTGGCCAGTGGCAGGTCCAGTCATCAGGTCAGAAAGCAGAGAAGTGAGATGGTAGAGAAACAACTGTTGATTTTACCATCTGCAGTTGCAAAACTGACGCTGAGCCGCAGCCTCCAACCCCCAACCCAGAGGGCCCCTCCCCCCATACTCTCTGAGACCCAACACTGCGGAGCCCCAGGGGAATCTGAGCAAATGCTGCTGAGACTGTCGCTGACACTGACAGGGACTGAAACTGAGGGTAGCAAGCGTGCTTAAATATCTACAAGAAAATAAAAAAAGCATTCTTAGGCTTTATATAAAGCAGGGATTCAAGAGGCTTAGGTGCCATCTACTGGAAACCAAAAGAAAAGCACCTTCTCTGCAGCAGGCTAAAGAGAGACCTTTATATAATAAATCTTGCTGGAAAAACAGCAGAATACACTTTCATTAAAAAACAAAAGCCAATTATAGACTTCCTAGACTGCCTTCAAGAGATCCACCTCAGCTACAAAGACAAACAGACACAAAATAAAGTATTGGAAGATGAAACTCCACATATTAATTGCATCCAAAGAAAAGTGGGTGTAGCCATACTTATATCTGACAAAATAGATTTCTAGATTAAAAAGATAATGAGAGACATAACACTTATCAATATATATGCACCCAATCTGGGAGCACCAAAATATATAAAGAAATTACTAACAGAACTAAAGGGAGAAACTAACAAAAAACAAAATTATAGTAGGTAACCTAAATACCCCATTAACAGCTATGAATATGTCATCCAAACAGAAAATCAATAAGAAAATATCAGCTTTAAATGACACATTAGACCAAATGAACATAATTGATATTTACAGAGCTTTTCATCCCAGAATACCATGTAATATGTTTATGGATCGGAAGAATCAACATAGTTAAAATGGCCATACTACTTAAAGCAATATACAGATTTATGCAATCTCCATCAAAATCCCAATGGTATTTTTCAAAGAAATAGAACGAAAAAAAAAAAAACATCAAATTTGTATAGAACCACAAAAGACCCTGAATAGCCAAAGCAATCCTGAGAAAAAAGAACAAGGCCAGAGGTATCACACTACCCAAGTTCACATTATATGTCAAAGCTACAATAATCAAAATAGTATTGGCAGAAAGATACACAGTGGAACAGAATTGAGAGCCCAGAAATAAATTCACATGTATATGGGCAACTAATTTTCAACAACAGAGCCAAAAACATACAATGGAGAAAGGAAAGTCTCTTCAATAAATGGTGCTGAGAAAATTGGAAAGTCACATGCAAAAGAATGAAACTAGACTGCTTTTTGACACCATATACAAAAATTAACTCAAAATGAATTAAAGACAAATATAATATCTGA
>NW_011889109.1:494710-500380 GCF_000151845.1 Pteropus vampyrus | reverse complement strand
TCATAGAGGCTCTGAGGGGGTCTTGGTCAAAAATGGTGTTGGCAGCAGGGTCCGGGTTTTCTGGGCTGCTAAGTCAGTTCCGGCCACAGCTGGCGCGACCCATGTCGGGTGGGGTTCACGGGGAGGAGGGCTCAGCTGGCATGAGGAAGACCCTCACCTACTTCGTCGCATTCCCCAGGGTGGGAATGAGCATGCTGAACATCTTCCCGAAGTCACACCACGGAGCACAAGAGACGCTAGTTCGTCGCCGACCCCCATCTCCAAATCAGGTCCAAGGTCTGGAATGGAGCCAAGAAATCTGCATTTAAATAAACATCTTCTCCCCCATACCTACCTCTGCCATTCTGATACTGCCCTTTCCCTGGGGAGATGGTAACCATAGTCTATTCTCTAATCCTCATGTGAATCCACTTCCAACTGGCTATGAAGATGAACAAAGAGAACCTGGATCACTACTCAGTGGGGACCAATGCACTGTTTTGGACCATTACTCTAACCATGGACCAGAAAAGTGTATGAGACTTTAGAATGACTTTCTCTGTATCAAATGACTATCAGTATACTTATCTTCCAGCCCTTTGCTTATGGCAAGAGATGGCTTAAATAAATAACTTCGATTGGTCATTAAAAAAAAAAAAAGACCATAGGCATGAGTCTACAGGTGCTGAGCAGGGCTGTGGAGGACAGGACATTGTGGACATCACTCATTGATAGGATTACTAGTAGTCAGAGCCAACTCAACAGCATGTGACACATACATTCAATTAAGTCTCCAACTACTGCTGTAGAACTATTTCTCCCTTTAATTCTGTCCACATTTACTTCACATATTTTGAGTCTATGTTGTTTGATGGATATTTATCTTAATGATAAGTTGACTCTATTATCCATATATAATTTCCTCTTTGTCTCTTGTAACAATTTAGATATAAAACCAATTTTGTATATTAATATAGCTACTTCAGATCTCTTTTGATTTCTATTTGCATGGAATGTCTTTTTTATCAATTAATTTTGAACCTATTTGTTTCTTTGGGTCTAAAATGAGTCTCCTGTGAGCAGCATATAGTTACATCAGTTTTTAAAATTATCCAATTCTGCTTACTGTTTTTGTTAGTTTAATTTACTTATATTTAAAATGATTGCTGATAATGCAGAATTTACTGTCTTATTTGTTTTCTATATGTCTTAAATTATTTGTTCCTCAACTCATAATAATACCTTTTCCAGTGTGCCATTTTCATTCCCTCTTTATTTTTTTAGTATATTTTTTAGTTATTTTATTAATGGTTATTATGGGGGTTATAATTAGCACCCTAAATTTAAAGCAATCTAGTTTGAATTGATACCAATTATTTCAATAACACATTAACTCTGCTTCTATCTATCTGTATCTCAAACTTCTGTTGTAATTTCACAAATTACATCTTTATACATCAAGTGCCCATTAACATAGAATTATAATTATTGTTTTATGCAGTTGTCTTTTTAATCATGTAGGAGACCGAAAGAGAGTTACAAATGAGAAATGCAATAATACTAGTGTTTTAAGTATACACCTATGTAGTTACCTTTATCGGTGATCTTTTTTCTTTGATCAGCTTTGATTTACTGTCCCATGTCCTTTTATTTCAGCCTTAAGAATTTCCTTAGCAATTCTTGCAGGGCATTGTCTAGTAGCAACTCTCTTAGCTTTTATCTGTAAATATGTTAATTTTTCCTTCATTTTTATGGAACAGTTTTGACAGTATAGAATTCTTATGTGGCACATCCCCCACCCCCATCACTTTAAATATTTCATCCCACTGCCTTCTGGCCTCCATTTTTTTCTGATGAGAAATCATCCATTGATCTTATTAAGGATCACTTGTCTATGATGAGTCCCTTCTCTTTTGTTGTTTTTAAGATTTTCTTTCTTTGTCTTTTGACAAATTTATTATACTGTGTCTCAATGTGGATCTCTCTGAGTTTATCTTACTTGCAGTTTGTTGGGCTTCTTGGATGTGTAACTTAATGTCTTTCATCAAATTTGAGACATCCACCATGGCTCACTCATATGACTGTGCCAGCCATTGACTGGGAGCTCAGTTGATACAATTGACAGGAACACCCGTATATGTCCTTAGCGTGGCTTTTACTTCTCACACTATAGTGGCTGAGTTCCAATATGGAACATCCCAAGAGTGAGTGTTCTAAGACAGCTAGGCAGAAGGATCAGGCTTCTTATGACCTAGCCTCAGAAATCACATAACATTACTTATGCCCTATTCTATTGGTCAAGCAAACCATGAAGAGCATCCAAAATTCAAGAGATAAAGTATTAGATATCTCCTCATAATGGGAAAAATGTCAATTAATTTGTGGCCTATTTTTAATCCACCATAGATATCCTGTTATTGCTTGCCAGAGCAAGCAAATGATAGAGAAGAACTGTCAGGAATATGTTTCCTAGAGAGACTAGCCAAAATGGTGTAGAAGCTGGATGCTGTGCATCCTTCTTTTGCAATCACACCAAAATTACAACGAAACTATAGAGCAACCATAACGAGGAGTTGCCTAATGTCTAGCTGAACAGAAGTCCTTCAAATGGGAACCTACATAAGATGAGGCAGGTAAGAGAGGGAGATATGCAAAACGATGGGTCTCACAACAGTGTCTGGTGGTCAAGAATCGGGAGGTTTATCTTGGCTGCAGAGCCCCCTGCCCCACCCTAGGAGTGAGGGATCCCGGCCCCACACTAGGCTCCCCAGCCCAGGGTTCCACTGTCAGGAAGAGAAGTCCTCACAACCTCTGGCTGTGAACAACAGCAGAGATTATGGCTGAGTGAGACAGAGGGCTGCAGCAGTCACAGATGTTTCTTTTCAAGGGCCCATGCCTGGACTTACTTACTGACAGACTTGCATTGAAATCCAGCACTAGGATATACAGGAGCACCAGGGACATACAGGAGCACCAGGGACATACAAGGAGACACTGAGTTATCAGGATTCAGGGCAAGGGCTGAAGAGGTGGCTTTCTCCTGGAAAGAAGTGCTATCAGTATCTATTATTCATTAGTTGAGCCCTTCCCACTCCCAGTGTGTGGAAGCAGGCAGCTACCACACCTGACACAGGTCACTCTGCCCAGATGATATCCTGAGACTCCACCCCTCCCAATTTGCAGGCCTACCCAAGCTACCTCCAGTGGTTTCTCCATACAAATGACCTGGTTCAGCCCATGCTGTGGACTTCCCTAAAATCTTTCAAAGGCTCACAAAACCCAAAGAAGAAGCATCTGGCTTTGGCATGCCCTGTACCTCTTGATGAGCAGCACCAACCTTGGCACTAGTGGCAGCTGGCCTCGGTTTCTGGCTTGGCCTCTCAAGGCACCTATAAGCCCAGAATGAGTGGCATCAATCTACAGATTGCTTGGTGACTCTTACCAGGTGGCTCAGTGAGTGCATAAGCTGTGGCTGAACTTGACCTGTAGCTGGGCCTCTGCCAGGAGGCCCTTGGGCTGGCACACCCATTGGCCTACTTTGACCCGAGATAGAGCCAGAGCACCACCCAGGGCTGCACCTGAGGAGGACACACCCTAAGGGCCAGAGCCCTGCCAAAGTGAATCCTGCTCCATAGGGTCAACACCTCACTGGCCAATCCTCACAACCAATCAGCCCAAGGGTCACTCCCTCCCATTGACATTCAAACAGCAACCAAGGCTCAACTACATCAGGAGGGCACACACCACTCACACAAGGAACATGCCTTGAGCACCTCACTCAAGTGATCAGGGAAGACTGTGCCACTGAGCCCCACAGGACACCTACTATATAAAGCCACTTTACTAAGACTGGGAGATTTAGGAGTCCTACCTAATACATAGAAATAGAGACAGGGAGGCAGCCAAAATGGGGAAGTAAAGAAACATGTCTCACATGAAAGAACAGAACAAGAAAAAGAAAAATAACTCAACAAAGTGGAGAGAAGCAATCTACCAGATGTAGAGTTCAAAACATTGGTTATAAGGATGCTCAATGAACTTAGGGGAAGAGTAGATGAACTCAGTGAGAACTTTAACAAAGAGATAGAAAACATAAAAATAAAGATAGAAAACATAACAGGGAATCAGTCAGAAATGAGAACTACAATATCTGAGATGAAGAGTATATTAGAGGGAACCAACAGCATGGATAAAGCAGAGGATCGAATTAGCAATTTAGAGGATAGGGTAGTGAAGGACACCCAATTAGAACAGCAACAAGAAAAAAAAATCAAAAAAAAAAAAAAAGAAAGAAAGAAATGAGGATAGTTTAAGGAGCCTCTGGGACAACACCAAAGGGCAATATTTGCATCATAGTATTGCCAGAAGAAGAGAAAGAGCAAAGAATTGAAAACCTACTTCAAGAAATAATGACTAAAAACTTCCCTAACCTGGTGAAGGAAATAGACATACAAGCCCAGGAAGTGCAGATAGTCCCAAACAAGATGAATCCACAGATGCCCACACAAAAACACATCATAATTAAAATGCCAATGTTAAATACAAAGAGAGAATCTTAAAAGCAGCAAGAGAAAAATAATTAGTTACCTATGAGGGGGCTCCCATAAGACTGTCCACTGATTTTTCAACAAATTTTGCAGACCAGAAGGGCTTGGCACAAAATTTTCAAAGTGATGAAAAGCCAGGACCTACAACCAAGATTACTCTACCCAGCAAAGCTATCATTTAGAATTAAAGGACAGATAAAGAACTTCCCAGACATGAAAAAGCTAAAGGAGTTTATCACCACCAAGGCAGTATTACAGGAAATGTTAGAGGGACCCCTTTAGGAAGTAGAAAAAAAAATGTATCAAAAATATGAATAAAGAATGACAATAACTACATATCTATCAAGTACTTCAAATGAAAAAGAATTAAATGCTCCAATCAAAAGATAGGGTAGCTGAATGAATAAGAAAACAAGACCCTTAATATACTGCCTATAAGAGACTCACTTCAGCCAGGCAATCAAGGGGTATCCCTTGCATAGCACCCACAAAACTAGGGCATAGACATGTATACAAGCTCCTTTCCAGGAGATACTGACACATTGAAGCAAGGCAGAGCGGGGTAACACAATGACGAAGCTTGCTAGCTTTTGTGGTATTTCAGTAGGCCCCTAGATGTGTGTTCCATTAGATAACCTACCCCTCAGGCTGAAAATTTAAGATAAGCAAATGGACCTCTTTCATAGAAAGATGGGGTGTTTAAGTTGGCTGCTTCTGTGTTGGGCTCTGAGGGGTAAGCTAGGTGAGTCTGCTTGAGCCCTTTAAGAACACTTTCTCAGTTTGCTACAGCCTTGTGGGTCTCAGGGATGTAAGCCTCATTGGTCTTTAAAGCTAGATGTATTGGGGGCTTGTCTCCCAGGTGCAGGCCTTAAAAGTTGGGGTGTCACGTGGGGTTCAAGTATTTACTCCTCAAGGAGAAGCTCAGAGTTGTGATTCCTCCTGCTTATGGATTGCCGTGGGTGGAGTGTATGGTGAAATTGTCTCTCCTACCCATTTTAATGTGGGTTTTTTTTCTTGTTTGTGCTGATTGGAGTAAGTCATTTAGAGAAAGACAAATGCCATATGATTTCATGTACATGTGGAATCTAAAGAACAAAATAAACCAAAAAATAAAAAAAAACTCACCCAAATTTATAGATACAGA
>NW_011889109.1:492515-494660 GCF_000151845.1 Pteropus vampyrus | reverse complement strand
AGACAAATGCCATATGATTTCATGTACATGTGGAATCTAAAGAACAAAATAAACCAAAAAATAAAAAAAAACTCACCCAAATTTATAGATACAGAAAACATTTTGAGGGTTATCAGATGAGAGTAGGGTTAGGAGTAGATGAAAAAGGGGGAAGGGATTAAGAAGTACAAAATAGTAGTTACAAAACAGACACGGAGATAAATAAAATAAGGAATATAATCAATAATATTGTAATAACAGTATACAGTGTCAGATGAGTAATAGATTTATTGGGGTGATCATTTCATGAGATATATCAATGACTAATCACTATGTTGTACACATGAAAGTGACATTGTATGCCAACTATAATTGAAAAATAAAAAATATTATTTTAAAAAGTATATGTTTCATCTCCTGCATGGGAAGGGCAGGATTTGGAAATGTCCTACACCTGTACCAGTGGGAGAAACTACCCTGTATTAAAGTCAGAGATACAAGGAACTCAGAGATGAAAATGAACAAAGACTCTGCTTCCTTAGGATAAGAGAAAAACGAACTATCTCAATGATGCTTTTTGGGATGTAAAGCGGGAAAAATTATCAATAGGTGCAAGAAAGTAATTTGATTGAATTTAAGGACTAGTCACTAAAAAAAACTCTCTAACAAATTAGGACTAAATTAGATCCTTCTTAATGATATGTAACTTACACACCACAATCTCATGCCAAAATGTAGTTCATAATGAAGAAACTTAGACACAGGACAAGAATGACTGCTACTGCTGCTACTGTTTAACATTACTAGAATGCCTGAACAATGCTCTAAGACAAGAAAAAAGGATGTGTGAGGACTGGAAAGTAAGGAATAAAATTGTTAATATTTGAAAAAGTTAAGATATACTTAGAAAATCCAACCCAATCAACATGTAAACTATTATACAATTGTGAGAATTTGGCTAGTTTGCTAGATTCAAGATCATTTTATTAAAAACATTCGCATTTCTCTATATTAGCAATGAGTATCTAAGTATTAATAGACGTTTCTGTTAGAAGACCACATAATGAGATCTCTATGGAAAACCTTTAAACTCTTAAAGGAGTTTTGAATAAATGTAAAGATATTCCATGTTCTTGGGTCAGATGACCTAACAAAATAAAGATGTCAATTATTTCCAAATTAATATATAAATTCACTGAGATTCCAAATAAAATCCGAGGGAGGTTTTTTGAGCTACCTTATATTCTTACTCTAAAATCTATTTAGGGCAATAAAATCCATGAACAGCTAAGTCAGCTTTGAAAAGGAATATTAAGAAGTCACTTGCTTTATGAGATTAAAAGACACTGCAAGTCTGAAGTAAAAAATAATATTATGATGGCTTAAGATCAGACAAATAGAAAATTTAGCTCTGCCCAGAAAGAGATCTGGCCTTTTCCTTTGGCTTCTGGGAGGTAATATCTAAGCCCTTGAATGTCATGCCTTATAGGAATATTTTTGGGGGGTGCCTCGGATCACACTGCATAGTCCAATAATGTGATTTATAGTGGGGGCTGGCCACACCACGTAGTAACAATGTAGTTTAGAGTAGGGGTTTGGAGTATGCTGTATCAGTCAACCTCTGGATGAACTGGAGACAGGAAACTGAGGTCAGCCGTATGGACAATCATGCCTACATGCTGGAGTCTCAATACAAACTCTGAACATAAAGGCTTAGGTGAGCTTCAGTGGTTGGCAATACTCTGTGTGTATCATTACATGTTGATGCTGGGAAAATAACACTGTCTGGTGTTTGATGACGGGATCATAGAGAAAGAATAACAGAAGTTCCACATTTGGTACTTCTTCTAGACTCTTCCCTATGCACTTATCCTTTGACTAATTTTAATCTATATCCTTTCCCTGTAATAAACTATAATCATGGATATAAAAGCTTTCAGAGAGTACGGGGTGTCCTTCTAGCAAATTATCAAAACTGAGAGTAGTTTTGGGAACCCCTCAAACTTGTAGTTGGTGTCAGAAGTGAGGACAATTTTGTGTGGATTCTTCCCTCTAAGTTAATAGTTGCTAACTTTTGCATAGAGCAATGTAACAGAATAGAGAAATACACACCGACACACATTCTTTAGCAGTGAGGAAATGGCAAACAATTAGAAAATGATATTA
>NW_011889109.1:484562-492465 GCF_000151845.1 Pteropus vampyrus | reverse complement strand
GTCAGCCGTATGGACAATCATGCCTACATGCTGGAGTCTCAATACAAACTCTGAACATAAAGGCTTAGGTGAGCTTCAGTGGTTGGCAATACTCTGTGTGTATCATTACATGTTGATGCTGGGAAAATAACACTGTCTGGTGTTTGATGACGGGATCATAGAGAAAGAATAACAGAAGTTCCACATTTGGTACTTCTTCTAGACTCTTCCCTATGCACTTATCCTTTGACTAATTTTAATCTATATCCTTTCCCTGTAATAAACTATAATCATGGATATAAAAGCTTTCAGAGAGTACGGGGTGTCCTTCTAGCAAATTATCAAAACTGAGAGTAGTTTTGGGAACCCCTCAAACTTGTAGTTGGTGTCAGAAGTGAGGACAATTTTGTGTGGATTCTTCCCTCTAAGTTAATAGTTGCTAACTTTTGCATAGAGCAATGTAACAGAATAGAGAAATACACACCGACACACATTCTTTAGCAGTGAGGAAATGGCAAACAATTAGAAAATGATATTAGGAAACTAGTGTTGTAGCTGCCAGCCTCCGATAGACACACGGACCACCAGAAATCAATGAGTTATAGGAAACACACTCTTTATTCAGCCAGCTGGGTCTGTCAGGGGTACGCAGACCCCAAATTAAGCAGCCCCGAAATGTAGAGGTATAGGGTTTTTAAGCCCTAAACCCCATTCTTCATCCTGTTTGAACACACAACTCTATTTTTCTTCTTTTTACTAACTGTCAACCCACAGGTCGGTTGTGCAAGCGGGGGTACAGAAGCAGAAAGCTTATTGTTAGAGTGTTATGTTCCCATGGGCGATAGCTAAACAGTAATTTTCCAGCCAGCACACTAGCTCATTACATGAGAAAAATAAAAATGGGTTACTACCTTGTGCAATATACCAATGATTCCAGGTGGAATAAAAACCTAATTGTAAAAGATAATACTAATGGGAGGAAATCCTGTAGAATATTTTTGTTACCTGATTTGGGAAGACCTTAAAACAAAATTCAGGAAAGCACAAATTATAAGTAAAAAAAGAATTTCAAAGACGGCTTTTACTACACCAAAATTGTTTATTAAGCAAAGGACCCCAAAGTTCCAGAACAAAATGATAGGTCAAGAGAAGATATTTGCAATGAACACGTAATATCAACTAGACTATCAACTAAAATATATAACTAAACCATACCAATCAAAAAGAAAAAACTAGATACTTCCAATAAAAAAATTTAAAAAGACATTTTTCAGAATGGGAAAAACAAATAGTTAACAAGTCAAAGAAACAATGTTCAAACTTTTCAATAGTCACATAACTAAAATTTAAACAAGATGCCAATTTATACATATCTGATTGTGAAAAGTTAGAAAGTTGAATAATGCAAAGGATTGGTAGTGGTGCGGAAAAAGAGGACCTATTCTACACGACTGACAGGAATATATCGCCATTCTGAAGAGTGGTCTGGGACTCCTCAGTCAAATTAAATATGAGTAAACCCTGATACCGCAATCCTGTTCCTGAGTATATTCCCCAGAGAAAACTTCACATTTCCATGAGCTATGTACAAGAATTTTAATCATAGTCTTGTTTGTTCTGTTGTTAGAGGGCTGGTGTTTGATGATGGGATTAAAGGCAATCTAGTATTCCTCACTCAGAAAATGGAAAAATAAAATCACGTAAAATATTACAAAGCGATTTGAAGAAAACAACTAGACATGGTTTTTGCTGAGTGAAAGGAGTTACAAAATGTCTATTGAGCAATGTTTTTTTATATAAATTTGTGCTGTCTGGAAAATTACTGCTTAGCTATCGCCCATGGGAACATAGGCTAACACTCATGGGAACATAATGCTCTAACAATAAGCTTTCTGCTTCTGTACCCCCGCTTGCCAACCAACCTGTGGGTTGACAGGTAGTGAATAGGAGAAAAATAGACCTTTGTGTTTAAGACAGAATGAGGAATGGGATTTAGGGCTTAAAAACCCTACATTTCGGGGCTGCTTAATTTGGGGTCTGCGTACCCCTAGCAGACCCAGCTGGCTGAATAAAGAGTGTGTTTCCTATAACTCACTGATTTCTGGTGGTCCGTGTGCCTTTCGGGGGCTGGCGGCTACAACAAATTAAAAATGAAAGCTACAAAAAACGTTTCTGTTTTTTTATGTCATACTTAAACTTAAGGAAAGGATTAGGGATGGGGATAAAAAGGAATTGTGTGCACCTGAGTTCTAACAAAAATTACAACTCTGTAACTTTTAATATGTTACAAAGAGCATGAATACTCTAAAAGAATTATTTTAAATGGAAAAGCTACCCTGATAAATGTTTTTAATACAACACAAGGCTCTGAGACAGCAGAAGAAAGTATCTGACCTAGTTCTGGAGAGGGTATGAAGCCTTTCCTGACTAAATAAACAGATTAAACAGATTAAATAAACTCCATGTGAACTGAGAGCAAAGTAACAAATATTTTAATTTTGGGTAAAGGAAACTTCATGTACAGTAGCAAAGAAGTGGCACAATGAATAGGGATTATGCAGACTGTAAGAAAATCATATGGAGTCCAGAGAGATGAGCTTAGGTAATCAGAGGACAGATGATGAAGTATTTAGTGTATCATACAGAGAAGTTCAGGCATTATCCAGTGGATAATGGGAAGCAATAATAGATAAGCAGAAAAGTAATTGTATAGACAGACTTACTTATTGTGAAGTGGTAGTGATTCTGTAACAAATATTTTTAAAAATGTGGAAGTAGCTTTGGAACTAAATGATGGATAAAGGCTATAAGAGTTTTAAGACTTGATAGAAATGGGAATATTAAAGTGATTTGAGTGATCTCTGAGATGGAAATTATGAACATATTATTGGAAACAAAGAAAGACAATCCTTGTTAGAAAGTGACAAAGAAGTTTGCTGAACTATGTTCTAGTGTTTCAGAGAAGGTAGAAATTATGAGTGACAACCTTGGATATTTAGCAATAGAGATTTCTAAAAAAAAAAAAGTGTTAAAAGTGTGGCCTGGTTTCTTCTTACTACTTACTGTAAAATACTAGAAGAGAGATCAGTTGAAGGAATTGTTAAGCAAAAGAGAACCAGAACTTGAAGATTTGGAAAATTCTCAGCCTATTCATATTGGGGGGGGGGGGAAAGAGTGTGTTTTAGAGAGAATACCAAGAGTGTGGCTGGATAATTACTCCATAAAGAGATTACCAGTGATTAAATCAGACATCTCAGTTGAAGCCAAAAATAGAGATGGGATTATACCTGTAGAAACACTGCCAGCTGACACTAAACGAGGCAGAGAAAATGGGATGGAGTGAAGGAAGTCTTTTGGACTTCCAAGATTCTACAGGACAGGTCTATCTGGCTTTGAACAGACATTATCTTTTAAGAAAATGTAAGGATTAGGTTCCAATTCAAGATGGCAACATAGGAGGATCCTTAACTCACCTCCTCTCACAGACACACTGAATCTACAGCTCCATATTGAACAATTCCCCTTGAAATAAACCCAAAAAACTCACTGAGCAACAACCATACATTAGACAAAACATGAAAAAAAAAAAAAACCTCACATTAAAATGGGTAGGAGAGACAATTTCACCATAAACTCCACCCACGGTAAGCCATAAGCAGGAGGAATCACAACTCTGAGCTTCTCCTTGAAGAGTAAATACTTGAACCCCACGTGACACCCCAACTTTTAAGGCCTGCACCTGGGAGACAAGCCCCCAATACATCTAGCTTTAAAGACCAATGAGGCTTACATCCCTGAGACCCACAAGGCTGTAGCAAACTGAGAAAGTGTTCTTAAAGGGCTCAAGCAGACTCACCTCGCTTACCCCTCAGAGCCCAGCACAGAAGCAGCCAACTTAAACACCCCATCTTTCTATGAAAGAGGTCCATTTGCTTATCTTAAATTTTCAGCCTGAGGGGTAGGTTATCTAATGGAACACACATCTAGGGGCCTACTGAAATACCACAAAAGCCAGCAAGCTTCGTCATTGTGCTACCCCTCTGCCTTGCTTCAATGTGTCAGTATCTCCTGGAAAGGAGCTTGTACGCCCTCAGAAATTTTATTGCCTTATTCTTAATGAGATGTTGAAGGATGAAGGTCTGTTTTCTGCAACTTCTTCAAAGCTGAGATGGGCTGTAGTCTCTGCCTACCAGAAATAAAAATCTCTGGAAGTCTATTCTAGGAGCTCTGGAGGCAGAGAACAGGTTGTTCTGGCATGTACAAGTGGTAGGAAGCCTTGCAGCCTAGAAGATATAAATTTAGTAAAAAGATAGAAAATACAAGTCAAAATTAATAATAGAGGTAATTGACAATAAAGTTACTTTTTCATGGCGGTTTGTTAATTCAAAGTAAAGATATCAAGTGAAAAGAAATTGAATGATTTTGAAGAGAGAAGTGGCAGAGGCACCAGGCTAAAGAATTATTATTCAGAAAAGTCCCTGATTATCTGGGGCATGTGGATTTATCTATTTTCTCGAACAAGAGCTTAAAATCTTCTGAGAAAGGAGAGGAGGCATCTGAAAGTAATAAAAAATACAAAGGAAAGGGCCTGCAGAAATAACCGACTCAGCCGGTTAAAACTGCTCTCTTCCCCCATTCTGCCCTATTCTCTTCAGTTAAACATGTTTTCCACAGCTGCATCCCCCACCTTCAGGATCCTCCAGCCCCTTCCCTAGCTCTGTAGCTGTATAGGAATGTCAAGACTGTGGAACTGTTTGCTGTTTTACAGCGATTGCTCAGCCTTTGGATAAGGAACCTGCTGAGCGAGCACTGACATAAGTGAATGCTTCTCCCTATCTGTAAGTCTAGGATTCCTGTCTCTCTGTTCAAGAATCTGATAAAGGTGCTGATAACACCAAGGTCTCAGACTCTACAAAACAAATGACCTGTAAGACCAAGGGTCTGGAAGTTCCTCCCCTGAAGCTTCCACCCAAAGCTCTCCCTCCCCATCCTGAGTCACGGAGCACACGTGAAACCTCAGACAAAAGAATCACACACCCCTTGCATGGACACTGCAAGGGTATATAAGCTGTAAGAAATCTAACCAAGGGGAGATTGTGCTTTGGGTCTGTTGAAAGCCCCACACTCTCCGCAGGCAATAAATTCTCTTTCCTCTAACAAAGTTGTCTGAGCGTCCAAATTCTTTCGTCGGGTGTCGTGGGTGTTGTTTCCTGCAACACTTCCACGGGTTCACAGGAATGGGTTAGACTTTTTAGTTTATTTTCTGAAGGAACCTATGAGGACTCATAAGAGACTGGTTTTCTTCAAGCCAAATGTACCCTGAGAGTCTTTGTAATTTGAGAGCAGTTGGGGAACTTAACAAAACTTGGAAGGGCCCTTTCTGTTTGCCTTGAGGGCTGACTTTCAATAGATCACAGGGAGCTGGCTGCTCTCCTTTTGGGAAACCCTGACATAGAAGCAGGTCATCTACGAATGGTTTAACCTTAGCTTCCCTACAAACGTGCTTTGTGTGATGGGCAAGGTGGCTGCCCCCTTTTTGGCTGTGTCCCAGTTTCCCGGGATGAGGGGCTCTCTGCACCGGACCCTGGTCCTAATGTGTGGCGGAGAATTTCATTGCTAGTCCCGGTCTCACAATGGGAAAAGTAAATTTTCTTACAGTTAGTCTAGCTATTTATTCCTGTTGCTGTGTAGTTAACATGGGAGAGAGGCCCATGGGATGGGTCAGGACAGAGAACGTAGCTCAAATATCTAGTAAAAATTCAGTTTTTCCTTCCTGTCATGTCGAGGGTGACCTGAGGCTCCACTGTTGTGATTTCAATGGATTTCTCTGGGACTGAAGCCAGTGAGCACTTAGGGCTCTGTTTTTATTGGAGGGAGCAGCTCTCTCATGAGAGGCTTGCTATGATAGGAGAAGTCCTATGAGGTCCACCCCTCCCTGGCTTCTAGGGCTGGATGGACACTCGCACTTCCACTGTCCTTCCTTCTGCAGTTTGCACACTGATTATGCCCCAGTCCTGATGATACCAATTGTGGCCAACCATGATCAAGGCCCTCAAGGCCTGAAAGGTTTTTATTTCCTAGGGTCACCTCGAGATGGTCCTTGTATTATGGCAGCTAAAACTTGCGTCCTTTCTGTACTCTGCTTCCTTCTCTGCCCAGTCCCAGTTATTGGACACCTCAAAGACCTCTGGCACCAAGGCAGCCTGCGGGGTTAAGGTCCAGGCCCCAACTCTGGGAGCTTCCTTTTGAATATTGGGCACAGACCGAATTATGAAATGTATAGCCAGGAGTGTCTGGCCCTCAGACTTTGGGCCAATGTTAGTATTTTCTCTGAAAGCCTCAGAAAACTGATCATAGCAACAGAAAACACAGAAATTATTTTGATGAAGCACGAATACTCAGTAACAGACCAGTACAATAGTCTAAGGAACATTAAAACACAACTCAATTTTGCATTAGCTTACTATTGACATTTAAATTTCCAATCTGGTTTAGCTTAATCACATAAAATTTCCTGTCAGGATTTCTCTTCACAAACTTTCTGCAACTTTCCTCATTCCCTCATTTTGCCTCTTCTCACTATTCAGAAATGACTAACTTTAAGAGGAGCACCTTTCCTTCATTTCCTTCAAAATATATCTCCATACTTTTATACCTTTGTTATCAAAAACATATTTTCCTTTCCATCATAATAATTCTTAACTCAACTACTATATTACATAAAACAATGACCAATACAGGTCAGAGGTCATGCACATACTCTTATTCTTTCTCTATCATCAGTATTTGTAACTTCCCTGGGGGTGCGTATCTAGTTTCCTCAGGAAGTGATGAAATAGATGGGGTCCCCAGAGAACTCGTTCCCCGCTCAGAGTCTGAGGGTGAAAGGGGAGGAGAAAATTCTGATTAATTTGAGATCTCTGGGAAGGCGTTCTCATCGTTGGGTCATCTAATAAGTCTGTGTCTTGGTAAAGGAGCATAGCAGGTTGTACATAAAGGACTTCTTCCCACTTTTCCTGTTTCTTGTAAAGCAGATCTAATTGTAGAGTAGTATTGAGTTTAGCAAACTGTTTACGGCCAAACTTCTTGGTCCCCCTCCTATCGTTGGTTTGGAAGGAGAAGTCCCTAGGGGTACTCTCTGCCGCTTGTTTCACTGACTGCTGGGCCATGGGGATGGGGTTCCTGCCTTCCCCACAGAGTGGGAGCTGGGAAGTGCCCATGCCGCTGGGGAGAAAGGAGGAAAAATATTCTTTCCTTACTGGGAGTTGAACCTGGGCACCCTGGGTAAAAGCACTGAACCTTAACCTTCAGGCACAATCTTAGCTGTGCCTGAATCTGAAAGCTCATTACTTACCCTGAAAGGGGTACACGTACACCCTGTGGTTCTACACACCCTGGAAAGGTGGGAGGAAGGGCAGCACGAGTCTGGGTCCGTGGCTGCCAGAAGGGGCGAATGCAGTAGAGGTCTGGGCCCACTACTGCTATGAGTGTGCACCTGAGCCTCCAACAATAGGTACGCAGGCCAGGATCCCCACCCCACTCCCCCACTGCCAGAGGAGAGGACCGGCAGCACAAGTCTGGGCCTGCAGCTGCCTCGAACATGCACGGGGTACTTGAGGCTCCAAGGGAGAAAGACAGAGAGACACAAAATTCAGGGATAGACAAAGAAGGCTAGCTTTTCAGGAAAAAAACTACCATGAAGTTCTGCTCTGTAGAGGACACAAGCCAGGAGACCTGATGCAGCCGGGATGGCTGGCCCGGTCCTCAGCTCTGAGCTATTTGGGCCCACTCTGAGATTGCTCCAGTGTCCCAGAGCCAATGGAGACATGAGGACAGGACAGGTAGGAGAGTTCAGTGTAGCTGCTACCGTGACCCCGCCTACTTCCCACTAGAGTTCCTGCCGAAGACGGGGGGGGGGGGGGGG
>NW_011889109.1:481935-483712 GCF_000151845.1 Pteropus vampyrus | reverse complement strand
CATTTCCTTTGTTTTGGACATATAGTGAGGTAGGAGAAGAGTAAGTAGCATAAAAAGGTAAGAATATGTAGAATGAAAGGCCTTTTGGCAATTTTCAGCCTTTAATCCATAGGTTCCTCAAGGTTTTAGCCACAGGGAATGACTCTTGGTTCCTGTTTCCCCTTCACAGGTGTGGGGAATGGGCTATTAGCAATCCCAGTAGAAATCTTCCTTTGTTCTGAAGGTGTCCTCCTGGCCTGGCTGCAGGCCGATCAGTACATGGCAGTCTCTGATTGTGGCTTGATTAAAATTCTCTTGTCTCCTCCCTACATTACCCAGATGATCAGCTGTATGGCCAGACCACTGGGAACCTAGGGAACAAAGAAGATTCCTGACAAGATTACTAGCAAATGTTTATCCATACAATGAAAACAGGAAAACAAAGATTTTAAGCTATACCTTGCACAAGTTAAAGATAAACCCAACCATTCATTCCATTCTTTACTCCCTAATAATGTAGGGAGGAGGCAAGAGGATTAAAATGTTAAATCAACTTACATTCATAGACTGCAATATACTGATCAGCTCGGCAGCCAGGCCAGGCCAGGCCAGCTGCAGAACAAAGGAAGATTTCTGCTGGGATTGTTAACAACCCGTTCCCCACACCATGAAGGGAAAACAGGAAAAACAGTCTTTAAGTGACTGTCTACACAAAATAAAATTGTTCATTCCCTATGGCTAAAACCATAGAGAATCTATGGAATAAAGACTGGGAACTGATAGCAAGCTTTCATGCTACATATTCTTACCTTTGCAGGCTACGTACCCTTCCCCTTCCTCACTGTATGTCTATATCAAAGGAAATGGGTAACAAAGTCTTTAAACTGTAACTCATAGGAACTGAAAAATTATATATATAAACTGAATTCTCTGACCACTTGGTGTCCCTCTCAGTGTCTTTTCTCAGCCCCTCTCACTGCCTTGACTCTCACTGTCCCTCTCACTGTCATTCTCTGGTATTTTTTACTGTCTCTCTCACCGTCCTCATTTCTTTTAGTCCCTCTCTCTGCCTCTGAGAGGAGACTACGCTCTGTCTCTGGAGTGTAACTCCTTTTCTAATAAAATTTCCTTTTGACTCTAACTTTGGTGTGTGTGCTGAATTCTTTCTACACTCTTCACCATAGAACCCTCTTCTTTCAGTGCAGGGCTTGGTCTCCCCACCACCACCACCACCACCACCACCACTCGGGGGAATTTGCCCTCTCCTGCATCACAATAATCAGTAGTTTTTCATAGAAACTAAGAAACAGATATAAACCCAATTCCCCAAACAGTCAGAGTCTCGTTCTCTGGGTCAGAGAGGAGACCGTACTGTCTACGGAGCATTATTTCTTCTCTAATAAACTTACCTTTGTCTTTAACTCTGGCTCACTCTTGAAATCTTTCCTGCAGGGAGCCAAGGGCCCTATCTCAGCGGCATAGAACTTGAGTCCCCATGCAGGGGGATTTGCCCCATCCTGCAACACAAACACAAACTGAAAATGAAGGGATGACAGAAGATATTCCATGTAAATGGAAACCAAAAGAGAACTGGGGTACCTATATTTAGACAAAACAGATTTTAAGATATAGATGGTAAAAGAGACAAAGGTCATTATATGATGAAAAAGGGGTTAGTCCTACAAGAGAATATAACATTTGTAAATATTTATTCACCCAACAGATGTTGTGGCGCGAATGATTCTGAGACCCACGGAGCCAATTGAGATTAATTATGAGCCTTTATTAGCCGGCTGGC
>NW_011889109.1:469323-481885 GCF_000151845.1 Pteropus vampyrus | reverse complement strand
TTTGACTCTAACTTTGGTGTGTGTGCTGAATTCTTTCTACACTCTTCACCATAGAACCCTCTTCTTTCAGTGCAGGGCTTGGTCTCCCCACCACCACCACCACCACCACCACCACTCGGGGGAATTTGCCCTCTCCTGCATCACAATAATCAGTAGTTTTTCATAGAAACTAAGAAACAGATATAAACCCAATTCCCCAAACAGTCAGAGTCTCGTTCTCTGGGTCAGAGAGGAGACCGTACTGTCTACGGAGCATTATTTCTTCTCTAATAAACTTACCTTTGTCTTTAACTCTGGCTCACTCTTGAAATCTTTCCTGCAGGGAGCCAAGGGCCCTATCTCAGCGGCATAGAACTTGAGTCCCCATGCAGGGGGATTTGCCCCATCCTGCAACACAAACACAAACTGAAAATGAAGGGATGACAGAAGATATTCCATGTAAATGGAAACCAAAAGAGAACTGGGGTACCTATATTTAGACAAAACAGATTTTAAGATATAGATGGTAAAAGAGACAAAGGTCATTATATGATGAAAAAGGGGTTAGTCCTACAAGAGAATATAACATTTGTAAATATTTATTCACCCAACAGATGTTGTGGCGCGAATGATTCTGAGACCCACGGAGCCAATTGAGATTAATTATGAGCCTTTATTAGCCGGCTGGCAACTGACTCTCTACCATGCAGGGTTAGAGGAGATCGGCCCTGAGCTTTTCGAGCAGGCTGCTTATAGGGTTTTTTACTACATCTTTGAATGAACAGATGACAAGAAGCAGAAGTTAGTTGTAACTCTTCGTACACAGATAAATGTATTCAGGGGAACTCCCAGCAAACAGGGCCTAATAGACAGTTTTATTACCTTTGCCTTGGAATGTTGCGCTTCCCCCTGGGGCTGGCGCCTGGGGAAATCACCTCCCTGCAACTGAGTTACTGCTCTCCCTAAGAGATGGCACCTGGAGATAACCTCTTCCTCTGAAACTGGAGAATTTCCACTTTTACACAGAGGAGCATCTAAATATAGAGAGCAAATATTAACAGAATCAAAGTAAGAAATAGACAGCAATACAATAATAGTAGGAGACTTTAATATCCCACTTTCATCAATGAACAGATCCTCCAGACAGAAAATCCATAAGGAAATATTGGTGTTAAATGACACATTAGACCAGAACGTCTCAAATAAAGCAGATGGCATGGTGTGAGGTACTGTGTAGGTGCTTTATAAATGTGAATTCCTTTTGCCTTTCCCACAAATCGCCAATTAAAAAAATAATACTGGACTTTGGGGAAATATGGCAGACTGAGAGACATCTTCAGATCTCTCCCCTTGAAACGACAATAAACTGAACATCTAAAACTGAACAAAAAACAGCAAAACTGCACACCAGCACGTCTGAGCGTGGGATCTGCGCATAAGAACTACCACAGGTCAGAACCCCGGGTGTCAGGAAGTGGACTGGGAGAAATAAAGAAGCTGCCTCTTGCAGCAACTGAAACTCCCTGCAGGTGAAGGAGGAGGGGTGAAGGTGCGGCGACTTCTCTGATCAGCCTGCCTGGAAGGGCCAGGACTTCTACGCAGCTGGCAGCAGGGCCCAGTCATCAGGACAGAAAGCAGAGAAAAGCATGATGGGACAGCAGAGAAACAACAGTTGACTTTTACTGGCCCCCAGTTGCAAAACCGAGACTGAGCTGCAGCCTCCAACCCCCAACCCAGAGGGCCCCTCCCCCTCATACCCTCCAAGACTGACCACTGAGCACCAGGAGAACACTGCAGCGTTTGCTCAGAGTCAGAAGCTACCTCATGCAGCCTCTAGAGGTCCCTGCAGGAGGAGAGGAAGGGGAGAAAGTGCAGCGACTTCCCTGAACAGACCTGCCTGGAAGTTCCGGGACTTCTATTCAGCCGGCAGCAGGGCCCAGTCATCAGGGCAGAAAGCAGAGAAGTGGGATGGGTCTGCAGAGAAACAACAGTTGATTTTTACTGGCCCCAGTTGCAAAACTGAGGTTGAGCCGCAGCCCCTAACTCCTAACCCAGAGGGCCCCTCTCCCAATACCCTCTGAGACGAAATACTGTGGAGCCCTAGGGGAATCTGAGCAAAAGCTACCAAAACAGTTTGCTAACACTGACAGGGACTGAAACTGAGGTAGCGAGTGTAATTAAATTTCTACAAGAAAATAAAAAAAAATATTAAGGCTTTATATAAAGAAGGGATCCGAGAGGCTTAGATGCCACCTATAGAAACCAAACGAAAAGCACCTTTTATGCAGCAGGCTAAAGAGAGACCTTTATATAATACATCTTCTTACTGGAAAAACAGAGGAATACACTTCCATTAATGCCCAGGCAGAGAAATAGTCCATTAAACACCATGAACAACCAAGGTGACAAGGCATCTCAGAAAGAAAGAGAAAAATCTCCAGAAAATAAGCTTACAGACATAGAAATATGTGACTTAAATGACAGAGAATTCAGAATGGTACTTCTGAAAAAAACTCAATCAGATCCGAAATGAATCATATGAACAATTTCAAGAACTGTAAAAACAACTAGATGAGAAGGTAAGGAGATTGAAACCCTCAAGAACAGAATAGATCTTCTGGAGACAGAAAACACACTGCAAGAGTTGAAAAATGAAATAACAAGCTTGGAAATAGAGTTGACCAAATGGAGGAAAGGATCAATGATATCGAAGACAGAAATCTAGAAATAAATTGGAAGGAAAAAGAGAGAAACCAAAAAATGAAAAATAATGAAAGAGAAATACAAGAACTAGCTGATACTATCAGGAGAGGAAACATAAGAATAATGGGCATTCTCGAAGGTGAGGAAAAGGAGCAAGGACTACAAAGTATTTTTAGATAAATAGTGGATGAGAATTTCCCAAATCTAAGAAATGAGCTGGAGCTTGGAATTCAAGAAGACAACAGAACACACAATTATCTCAACACAAAAAGGTCTTAACCAAGACACATTGTATTAAAGTTATCAAAAATTAACGACAAAGATAGAATTCTCAGGACAGCCAGGGAGAAGAAAACGGTAACTTATAAAGGTAAACTCATTAGATTATCATCGAACTTCTCAGCGCAGACCTTAAAAGCCAGAAAGGAATGGAATAAAAAATTTAAACTATTAAGTGAAAGGAACTACGAGCCTAGAATAATGTATCCAGCTAAGCTCTCCTTTAGATATGAAGAAGAAATTAAGACCTTTCCAGACATACAAAAATTGAGGGAATTCTCCATTCTGAGGCCTGCACTACAGGAAATAATGAAAGGGATCAACTCACCTAAAACAAAATAACGACAACAACAAAAATACATTATTAGGAGTAAAGTGACTATCAGGCATATAGAAGCAGAGGAGTGCAATCCTTGCTAAGAACAAGGCATTATAAACTTAAATAAGAAGAAGAGAATTGCTATAGCAAGATAGTAATGAACGTTCAGCATACATAGGGACAAATTGAGATAACAATGACTGAAAAGGGGAGGATTCAAAGATCCAAATTCGCAAAGGGTAACGGGACGCAGAAGAAAAGAGACGACTCTCTCTCTCTCTCTCTCTCTCTCTCTCTCTCTCTCTCTCTCTCTCTCTCTCTCTATATATATATATATATATATATATATATATATATATATATATAATTGTTCATATATATATACATATATATATAAAACTATCCATTTCATATTTGTAATGGTAACCACACACCAAAGAAGTATTATAACATAAAACAAGAACTAGAGGCAAAACGCACAAAAAACAAACCAAAATAAACAGAAACACAAGAACAAGGGAGCAATGAAAACACTGAGCTAACAGAAAGCAAAAGATAGAATGGCTATAGGAATACCTCATATTTCACCCTAAATGTAAATGGACTGAACTCACCAATCAAAACACACAGAGTTGCAGATTGGATCAAAAAACAAAACCCAACCATATGCTGCCTCCAGGAGACATATCTGAGTTTCAAAGACAAATATAGACTCAAAGTGAAAGGGTGGAAAATGGTATTTCAAGCAAATGGCATTCAGAGAAAAGCGAGAGTAGCAGTACTAATATCAGACGAAATAGATTTCAAAATAAAAAAAGATAAAGAAAGATACTGGGGGACACTTCATAATGATAAAGGGAATCATGACCCAAGAAGACATAACACTTATTAAAATCTATGTTCCCAACCAGGGAGGCCCAAAATTTGTAAAGCAGTTACTAACAGAAGAAAAGGGAGAAACAGACCAAAACACTTTCATAGTAGAGGACCTAAGGACCACTGTCTGATATGGACAGATAATCCAAACAAAAAATCAATAAGGAAATAACATCCTTAAATGACACATTAGACCATCTGGACATAATTGACATATATACAGCCATCTATCCCCAAACAGCTGCTTATACATTCTTCTCTAGTGCACATGGAACATTCTCAAGAATAGACCACATAGGACACAGAGAGAGCCTCAACAAATATAAGAGGGCACAGAGAAAGGACACAGAGAGAGCCTCAACAAATATAAGAGGGTTGAAATCATACCAACCATATTCTCTGATCATGATGCTTTGAAACTAGACATCAATTGCAAAAAGAAATCAGGAAAACCACAAATACATGGAGATTAAACAACATTCTACTAAAGAATAACTGGGTCAGGAAAGAAATAAAAATAGAGATCAAGAGATACATAGAAAAAATGATAATGATAGTACAGCATATCAAAACTTTTGGGACATGGCAAAAACAGTCATAAGAGGAGAGTTCATATCATTACAGGCCTATCTCCAAAAACAAGAATGAGCCCAAATAAACAACCTAACACTTCATCTTAAAAAACTAGAAAAGAAAGAACAAATGAAGCCTAAAGTCAGCAGAAAAAAAGAAATAATCAAAATTAGAGCAGAAATAAATGAAATTGAATACAGAAAAACAATAGAAAAAATAAATGTAACGAAGAGCTAATTCCCTGAGAAGGTTAATAAAATTGACAAACTCTTGGCTAGACTAACTAAAGGAAAAAGAGAAAGGACACAAATGAACAAAATCAGGGATGAAAGAGGGCAAACTACAACTGACATTGGAGAAATACAAAGGATCATACAAGAATACTATGAAAAAGTATGTAACACCAAATTTAATAACCTAGAAGAAATGGACCAGTACTTAGAAAAATACAGCTTCCCTAGACTGAATCAAGAAGTTCTGGAAAATCTAAATAGACCAATCAGCAGTATGGAAATTGAAACAAATTACCAAAACCCTAGCAAAAAGTTAAAGTCCAAGATCAGATGGCTTCATCAGTGAATTCTACCAAACATTGAAAGAAGATTTAATAACTATTCTCCTCAAATTCTTCCAAAAAATCAAAGAGGAGGCAATACTTCCCAACTCATTTTATGAGGCCAATATCACCCTGATACCAAAACTTGGTAAAGATAACAAAAAAATAGAAAACTACAGACCAGT
This sequence comes from Pteropus vampyrus, assembly GCF_000151845.1. Taxonomy (NCBI): domain Eukaryota; kingdom Metazoa; phylum Chordata; class Mammalia; order Chiroptera; family Pteropodidae; genus Pteropus; species Pteropus vampyrus. Next base: position 476,415 of record NW_011889109.1, on the reverse strand, counting down.
ATCTCTCATGAACACAAATGCAAAAATTCTAAATAAGATACTAGCGAACCAAATAAAGCAACATATTAAAAAGGTTATACACCATGATCAAGTGGGCTTCATCCCAGGGACAAAGGGATGGTTCAACATATGCAAATCGATTAATGTGATCCACCACATAAACAAATTAAAAAATAAGAATCCTACGATCATATCAACAGATGCAGAAAAAGCCTTTGACAAGATATAGCATCCATTTATGATCAAAACACTTCACAAAATCGGTATAGAAGGAAAGTACCTTAATGGAATAAAGGCCATCTATGACAAGCCCTCAGCCAACATTATACTGAATGGTGAAAAACCAAAAACCTTCCCTCTAAGATCAGGAACAAGGCAAGGCTGTCCACTATCGCCACAGTTATTCAATATAACATTGGAGGTCCTAGCGAGTGCAATCAGGCAAAAGAAAGATATAAAAGGCATTCAGATAGGAAACAAAGAAGTCAAACTATCACTATTTGTGGATGACATGATTCTCTATATAGAAAACCCTAAAAACTCCACAAGAACACTACTAGAAAAAATAAGCAAATACAGTAAAGTCTCTGTATACAAAATCAACATTCAAAAATACGTAGCATTATATATTCTAATAATGAAGTGTCAGAAAAAGAAGTGGATAAAATAATTCCTTTTGCAATTGGAACAACAACAACAAAAACAACCTAGGAATAAATCTAATGAAACATGTGAAGGACCTATGTAATGAAAATTATAAGACCCTATTAAAAGAAATCGAAGAGGATACAAGGAAATGGAAAGATATTCCGTGTCTTGGGACTGGAAGAATCAACATAGGTACAATGACCATATTACCTAAAGCATTATACACAGTTAATGCAATCCTCATCATAATCCCATTGGCATTTTTTAAAGAAATAGAACAAAAAATCATCAGATTTGTATGGAAGCACAAAAGACCCCGAATTGCCAAAGTCACCCTGAGAAAAAAGAATGATCCTGGAGGCATCACTCTGCTCGACTTCAAATTATACTACAAAGCAACGATAATCAAAATGGCATGATCTTGGCAGAAAAATAGACATGGACAAGTGGAATAGAATCGAAAGTCCAGAAATAAACCCATATTTACATGGACAAATAATTTTGAACAAAAATGCCAAAAATATACAGTGGAGAAAGGAAAATTTCTTCAATAAATGGTGCTGGGAAAACTGGAAAGCCACCTGCAAAAGAATGAAACTAGACTGTTGTCTATCACCACACACCAAAATTAACTCAAAATGGATTAAGGACCTGAATATAAGACCTAAAACAATAAAATGCATAGAAGAAAACATAGGAACTATACTCAAGGATCTTGGCTTAAAGAAGATTTTATGAATTTGACCTCAAAGGCAAGGGAAGTAAAAGCAAAAATAAATAAATAGGATTACATCAAACTAAAAAGCTTCTGCTCAGCAAAAGAAATCTTTAACAAGGTAAAGAGACAACCTTCCAAATGGGAAGATATATTTGCAAGCAACACCTTCGATAAGGGCCTAATATCCAAAATATACAAAGAACTCATATGACTCAATAACAACAAAAAAACAAACGATCCAAACAAAAAATGGGCAGAGGACTGAACAGACACTTCTCCCTAGAGGACATACAAATGGCCAACGAATATATGAAAAGATGCTTAACATCGCTATCTATTAGGGAAATGAAAATCAAAACCACAATGAGATACCATCTCACACCTGTTAGAATAGCTATAATCAACAGGACATATAATAACAAATGTTGGAGAGGATGTGGAGAAATAGGAACCCTCATACACTGCTGGTGGGACTGCAAATTAGAATGGCCACTATGGAAAGCTGTATGGAGGTTCCTCAAAAAACTAAGAATTGATCTACCATATGACCCAACAATTCTTCTACTGGGTATTTACTCCAAAGACTTGAAAACCCATATCTGAAAAGATATTTGCACACCGATGTTCATAGCAGCATTATTCACATGGCCAGGACTTGGAAGCAAACAAAGTGTCCTACAATAGATGTTTGGCTAAAGAAGCTGTGGTCCATACATACAATGGAATATTACTCAGCCATAAGAAATGAAATACTGCCATTTGCAACAACATGGATGGACCTTGAGATAATCATGCTAAGCGAAATAAGCCAGACAGAAAAAGTTGAAAATCACATGATATCACTTATATGTGATGTGGGATATAAACCTAAAAGCAACAAATGAACAGGACAAACAGAGACTCAAGAACATGAACAATGTACTAGTGGTTACCAGAGGGTAGCGGGTGGGAAAGGAGAAAAGAGGTAGACGGCATAAAGAGAGTCAAATATAGGGGATTTAGGGTAAAGTAAAGTGGGTAAAGGGGATCAAATATATGGTAGCTGAAGGAAACTGGACTCTGGGTGGTAATCACACAATAAAATATATAGATGTCAAATTATAATGTACACCTGAAAATTATATAATTGTATTAACCAATGTTACCCCCAATAAACTTAATAAAAATGTCTATGTGCACATATTTATTTTATAGAATCTTTAAATATTTATATTTTTCTTCGTAGATATTAAATACAGTCGAATTTCAGAAATATCCTGGTTCATCGCTGTGATTATTATTTAATATTTTTTATACTGATGCTTAATTTAATTTTTGTCTATAAGTGATTTATTTTAAAAAATAGGAAAAAAATTAAAATATTTACCTATGTCAAGAGAATGAGAAGAGCCACAGACTGGAAGAAAAATTGCAAAAGATATATCCAATAAAGCATTATCCAAAATATACAGAGAACAATAAGAAAACAATCTGATTTAAAAATGGGGAAAAGACCTGAACAGATCCCCTCACTAAAAAAGATATACAGATGACTCATAAGCATATGAAAAGATGCTCCACATGAGATGTCATCAGGGAATACAAATTAAAATACCAAGATATTACTACACAACTAGTAGAATGGCTAAAATCTCGAACACTGACAATATCAAGCACTGGTGAAAATGTGGAAGAACAGGAACTCTCATCCATTGCTGGTGGGAATGCAAAATGGAACAGCCAGTTTGGAAGACACTTTGGCAGTTTGTTACAAACCTGAACTTTCTTTTACCATACAACCCAGCAATCATCCTTGGTATTTACCCAAATAAGTTGAAAACTATGTCCACACAAAAATCTGCACACTAATGTTTATAGCAGCTTTATTCATAATTGCCCAAACTTAAGCAGCAATCAAGATGTCCTTCAGTAGGTGAATGGAGAAACTGTGGTACATCCAGGCAACAGAATATTACTTAATGCTTAAAAGAAATGAGCTATCAAACCATAAAATATATGGAGAAAACTTAAATGTATATTACTAAGTGAAAGAAGTCAATATGAAAAAGCTGCATACTATATGATTACAACCATATGACATTCTGGAAAGGCAAAACTATGCAGACAATAAAAGGTGGCCAGGGTTGGGGGCAAGGGAGGGATGAAAAAGAGGAGTACAGAGGTCTTTTTAGGGTGGTGAGAACACCGTATGATACTAAAATGGCGAAAACATGTCATTATACATTTGTCCAAACTCATAGATTGTACAATACAGTGTGAACCCTAATGTAAACTAAGTACTTTGCATGGTTATGATGTGTCACTGTAGATTTATTAACTAACAAATCATCACTGATAGGGGATGTTGATAATAGAGGGGGAGATACACGTTTGGGGAGAGAGAGTATATGGGAAATTTCTGTATCTTCTTCTTAATTTTGCTTTGAACCTACAAATGCTCTAAAAAAGAAAATTTTTCTTTAGAAATCTACCTATGCTTTTTAAAAACATTTTTAATTGTGAAAACTTTCAAATACACAAAAGAGAACAACAAACAAGAATATAATAATCGTCTGTGTTTAATGATTGTTCATACAGTGCCAATTTGATTTATGTATATTTTGCTGAACTACTTTAAATTAGATATGCCAGCATTTCAGCTCTAAATATTTCAGGTTACAACTCTAAAAAGTGGCACCTGACAAAATGGCACCACACCTAACAAAATTAACAACAGGTCCTAAAATAATCTAATATCCAGTCTATATTTAATTTTAACTAATTGTTGAACAATTAAATATGATTAAAGGCTGTATAAAGTTCTATGATATGCATAAAACATAAATTACTTGGCTACACATTCATTGTAGGTACCAATTAGGGCAAGATGATTCCAAACACACTTGCCAGTTCTTACAGTCTGGGATTCTAGTTCAGGGGTTCTTAACACTTAGGGGGTTCTTATGGACTGAATGTTTGTATCTTCCCCAAATTCCTATGTTGAAATTTAATCCCTAATATGATGATATTTAGAGCTGGGACTTTGGGAGGTAATTAGGCCATGAGGATAGAGCCCTGATGAATGGGATTGGTCCTTATAAGGTAAGGAACGGAGCAAAGTGCTCTCTTTGGACTACGTGAGGATAAAAGAAGTTTCCAGTCTGCAACCTGGAAGAAGGTCCTCACCAAAACCCAGCCATGCTAGCACGCTGATCTGACTTCCAGCCTCCAAAACAGTGAGAAAGAAATGTTTACTGTTTAAGCCACCCAGTTTATAGTATTGTTATAGCAGCACGAGCTAATATGGGTTATATATCTCTTTGGGACTCTAAGTCAAAGTTTAGACCTAATCTCAAAAAATACATACTGGGCCACAAAATGCAACACTACCTACAACTGAGAATTCAAGAGCCTCTGGGAACCTATCCAGGGAGCCCCCAAACTTCAAGTCAAGGAGATGAGCTCCTGATTTGTGACTGTTAACTGTCCATTGGGTCATACTACACCCTGAGGAACAGAAAGCCAGTAAGGCTGATCCAGAGTTGCATATACATGGTCATTACCCAAACTTCTTCAACTTTAAACTGGACCCTTGGGGAACAATGAACCCAGTGTTTCATCTCCCTTCAGTTCCCTGATTTATAGACCCACATCTCTGTGCTAAAGATCTTAATCCAAAACTTCTTTTAAATTCTTCCTAAAGCAGGTAGCCCCTGTCAGGACTATCTCTTCTCTGGCCTTAAAAACTACTATTTATGAAAGCATATAATATTACTGTATTTCATCATATCAAAGACAGCATCACTTGGAAAAAAGGCAACCTAATTTCAGAAATGTCAAAATACACTGTCAATCTTAGAGCCTTACAGACTCAGCAGCTGGTAAATAGCTGCTGCACCAACCACCCTCCAAATTCTAGAGCCCACTTGCCCAATTTCCTCCAATCTTGAAACTAAAGGGTTAATATCAGATCTAGAAGGGGGCTTCCAAGTCCTTGTTCCATCTCTGGCCTCTCTCTCTCTGGCTGGTCAGTGCCAGTGCTTCTAGGCTGGTAAATATTTCATATGACATCACAGGTTGCAAAGCTTTCCAGTTCCCCCCCAGGGCATGTATTTCTGTATCATCAGGGCTATGCAGGGCACTAAGTGCAGATATAATTTCCTGACTAAATACATGAAGAGAGGGTGAATGGGGCAGGGATAATAACAATGGGAATTGGCCAATTTTAGATCATATCTTTAGTCCCCTCATGAAAGGAACTGAGGACCAATTGCCCAGAGAAGTCTGTAGACAAAAGAAAACATTGCACAAAATGTTGAGCATGTCATGAAAAACAAGATGGTATTTGAAGAAAAAGGGGAAATACCAACTCCTCTAGGCTATGGTTTTAAGTACAAACTTCTTCCTTCAGTCTCTTCTTGTCAGAAATAGAATCTGTAGGTCTCGAGAAAGAAAAAGAAGATAGAAGGCTCCAGGCCTGTTTTGAAGCTTCAAAACACATGATTCGAAATTCATTCTTGCCTCCTTCTCTGGCCCCTGATACACATGAAGATTCTTCAGCCTTCCTCAACCCCCCAGAATCTAGGGTTGACTCTGTAGACACCAAAGAATAGCTTGTATCCCTGTCAAAGTGGCTGCATTTTGCCACAGAACTTGACTTACGCTCTAGGGGGTAGAGTTCACAACTTTCTCTCCTGAAAGTGGAGTTGGGGGAAACAAAGCAGAAATGCTCAAAGATTTTGTTTAATCACCTTAATCATTCTAATAGCAATGACAATAAAACTAGCAACTAGGTAAGAACTTTGTATATATTATTATATACAATCTCAAAAAAAGGGGGAAAAAGACCATAAAATAGAAGTGTGATATTAAGTATTTTCCCCCATTTTACAAATAATGGAAACGAAGATGTTCAGTTAACTCATCCGAAGCCACATAGTCTGTAGATGGAAGAACCTAGAGTAGAATTTAGGTTTCTCTGACTGTGAAACTAGCCCTCTTTCAGTAAGACAATACAAACTTGAGAATAACATGCTTCAGCTGTCTATCTGTTATATGGAGTCACATTTGTGAATTCTCATTACAAGTCCAAGTCTGCAACGTAAGAGAATCTCTTTGTGCTTGGAATCTTCAAATCCAGACTCAACATCCTGTCTGAGGACACTTCCCCAGAGATTCTCTAAGGCTATGAGGGGAAAGGAGGAAGAAGCAGGAGGGATTCAAAGCTGTAGACATCAGAGATCCTAGAAAAGGCCAACCCTGGAGTGTCATTATACTCTACAAACAGGTCCTGATATCTCTGCTTGAGCCCACCTTTTAGGGGAGGCACTGCAGGGAAGAGGAATCAGGCATGATGGCTCTCGCCTTCCCTCCAAGAAAGCCAGAGTTTCAGACATTCACCTATTCTACTTTGGCAAAGTCAGCCACTATTTGAGGCACAGAAGGAAAGTGCTCCTATTCACAAACCCATGAACTTCTTGGGTTACTAAGGGTTACCCCAGCGGCACCCATACAAAAGCTGTCACACATTGCATTGGCATAACTACACTTGGGGACAGGGTCACTTGTCACACTGGCCGCAACACACACACACACACACACACACACACACACACACACACACACACACACACACACACACACACACTGCGGTACTAAGGGTTACCCCAGCGGCACCCATACAAAAGCTGTCACACATTGCATTGGCATAACTACACTTGGGGACAGGGTCACTTGTCACACTGGCC
>NW_011889109.1:438651-469273 GCF_000151845.1 Pteropus vampyrus | reverse complement strand
CACACACACACACACACACACACACACACACACACACACACACACACACACACACACACACACACACTGCGGTAATGCACTACACTATCATGCAGAGGCCCCCACAAACAGGTTATTATGGCCTCACACGGGCTGGCTGGATACGTCCCAGTGACACAGCTCTGCTCCATGCAGCCCGAGGAGCTATGGCTGGGGCTGGGGCACCAAACGGTTTTCTCGCACAGAAAGGATCGCTGGGGGGCGGGGAGGGACGGAAGGCACCGAAGTAGGTGGAGAGCAATTAGCTCCATTGGGTGGGGCAGGGAGGGTTCTATAGACACTCGGAGCCCCCGCCCTGCCACTGTGCACACCAGCACAGCTCCTTCATGTTGTTGTCAAGATACCCCAGAAGTGGGAGAATCCTCCCGGGAGAGGAACACTCTTATTATGTTCTTTGTCCAAGGGGACCAACAAGCCAAGGAACCCGCAGTTGATTTTGGCAGCACATTGCGTTATAACCGGGCTCAGAGGCTGGAAGAGAAACTTTGGGAGGTTCGGTTTTCCTAGTATCGCCGTCTCAGACCAGGCAGAACAGGAGAAAAAGACTTGTGAGGGCTGCGGAAACAATGAACATGCCTGTCTTCTTTGAGGAGGCGGAAATCTCACCTCCCAGCTAGGAACCCATGATGTAGATACAGTCTTTCATAGGTGTTGGGCTCCTGGAGGATTGGTGGAGGCCGGTATCCCGGGGCTTCCAGCACCAGGGCCCATCAACCTTTACGTCAGGGTGCCCAAGGCAGGGCTATGGCTTTCTAGCCTGCATCCACTATATGCCCAACTTTTCTCCAAGAATTGAGGGTATTCAATCTATATCTGAGGACTAGAATAAGCCAACTACCTGGATGGCTGGGAAGGAAAGGATTTCCTTTTGATGACACTGAGGAGGGATTAGCAAAAGGGACCAAGAAGAAATGGTCCAAATCATAGTGTTTCCTAACATTCATCATGGCACAAATAGAAAATGGTAATATTTGTACGGCACGCTGGAATTTTATAAGTTAGGGGATAGATTAAGCTGCTATAACAAAGACCTCATAATACAGTGACCTAAATATCAGATATTTATTTATCCCTTGTGTAAGAGTCTAGGAGTGAGCAGTTCAGGGCTGGTGGGATAGCTCTCCCTTCCTGAACAAGTAGTTTCCATCTTTGGGGAAAAGAAGAATGTTAAAATTCTCAGTATCTCCCAGCCAGTAAGGCAGAGGGAGGGCAGACAAATGAGGCACAGGAATGATAATCATCTCTATTGCTCACTTCTCAATGGTTAGGTAAATTTGACTTAATAAAAATTTAAAACTTTAGTGTATCAAAGCACATTTCCAAAAAGTAAAAAGATAACCTACAGAATGGGAGAAAATATCTGAAAATTATGTATAGGATAAGGGTCTAGAGTGTGTGTGTGTGTGTGTGTGTGTGTGTGTGTGTGTGTAACTCTTTATGACTCAAAACCAAAAGACAATCCAATTAAAATTTGGGCAAATGACTTGTATAGACATTTCTCCAAAGAAATATATACGGATGGCATATGAAAAGATGCTTAACATCATTAGTCATTAGGAAAATGCAAATTCAAAAACACTGTGGCAGCCTCACCCTACCTGACCATTTCCTGCTCCAACGAATTAGTTCCTGACTGCATCCCACCCCTCACCTCCAATCCCAGGACTCTCTGGGCTCACAGGGCAGTCTGTGAACCCGCTTAAATGATTAAGCTGGTTTCCTTATAGTTTGGCAGCCAATCAATGTTTTCTTTATGTTCTCTTTCCTTATATGGAATATCTGTAGCTGTGTAGGAATGCAGAAGTACAAGATTGTATAAAGCTGCCCGCCATGTTATAATCCATATTACAATCGGGGCTCAGCCTTTGGATAAGAATCCACTGAGCTGGTGCCGGCATCAATAAACGCTGCTTCCTGCTTATAGCCTCGGTGCCCCATCTCTCTGTTCAAGAATCCCGCAACACCACTTCACAGCCACTAGGATGGCTATAAATTTAAAAAATTTTAGTGAAGATGTGGAGAATGGAAACCTTGTACACTGCCTGTAGAAATGTAAAATGCTTCAGCCACTGTAGAAAACAGAGTGGCAGTTCCTCAAAAAGTAAATATAGAATTAACATATGACTCAACGATTTCACTCCTAGGTATATACTCCCAAAGAACTGAAAGTAAGTATATGTACCCATACGTTCATAGCAGCACTATTCACAATAGCTAAAAGGTGTAATATCCTAAATGTCTATCAACAGGTGAACAAATAATAATTGTGGTATATACATACAGTAGAATACTATTTAACTATAAAAAGGAATGAAGTAAATACAGATAATACTTAACATGGATGAGCCTGTAAAACATTATGCTAAAGAAGCCAAATACAAAGGTCATATTATTGTATAATTCCATTTATATGACATATCCAAAATAGATAAATTTATAGAGATGGAATGCAGACTAGTGGTTTCCAGGGGCTGAGGGGAGAGAGAATGGAGAAACTGCTTAATGAGTAAGCAGTTTTACTTTGGAATGATGAAAATGTTTTGGAACTAGACGGAGGTGGTTGGTTGTACAACATTGTGAATGTACTAAATTATTAATTTAAAATGGCTAATTTTATGTTATGTGACTTTTACCTCAGTAAATTATTTTTTAAATGTGAATGGTCTAACCACCCCAAATAAACAGCAGAGATTTTTCCAGATTGAATTTTAAAATGTCCAGTTGTATTCTGCTTATGAGAAACCCATTTTAAACAGAAAGACACAAATAGGTTAAAAGTAAAAGGATGGGGAAAGATATGCTATGCTAAGACTAATTAAAAGAAAGATAGAGTGGGCAATATTATATCAGACAAAGATTTGAGAGCAAAGAATACTACCAGGGACAAAGAAAGTCATTTTGTAGCAATAAGAGGATAATTAATTAAGAGTACATAACAATCCCAAATGTTTGAATTTAATACAAGAGCTTCAAAACACATAAAGCAAAATCTGATAGACCTGAAAAAGAGAAATAGACAAATTCACAATTATAGCCAGAGATATAAAAACCACTCTCTCAAAAACAATTAGAGATAATAGACTTAAACGAATAAATCAGTGCAACACAAAATGAAATACATAAATGTACTCAAATTATTTATTTGTAAATGGTGCAGAGAAACACAGTAAAATTAGATTCTTACACACAAAAATTTTAAATGTAAAAAAATGAAAGCACAAAAATAACAGGAGAAATCAGAGAAAATTTTAAATTATCTCAGGATACAGAGGGCTTTTTAAACATGAATCAAAATTCTTAAGCCTTAAAAAGAAATATTGGTAAATTAGGTAACATAAAAATCACTTTTGAATGGCAAAAGAGGACCATGAGCAAATTCAAAAAAAACAAATAATAAACTGGAAAAAATTTGCAAGTCACATCATAAGGTACTAATTTCCCTACAATGTAAGTAAAAGTTCACTTTCCAATTGAATATTGAGCAAGAGATAGAGACAGGTGAAAGAAAAGAAGCTCAAACATTCATAATAAAAAAGCAAATTAATACTATACTGGGATATCATTTTCCATCTATCAGATTGATAAAGATCCAACAGTTTAATGGTTTGACCTAATAGATGAGAAATTTATACCCCCAGAATTCAGTATACTTTTTGAATGTACATGTAACAGTTATGAAAACTGATCACATATGAGGCTATGAAGCATCATTCAATTCCAAAGAATCAATATAAACATCTGATGACGATGCAGTAGCATTAGAAACAATAACAACAAGACAGCCAAGACTTTTAAGTTAAAGAATATCTAAAGTAATTACATGTGGAAATGAATAACAATGAAAACACTAAATGCTAACATTATGCAGTAAAGGAAAATGTATAGCTTTAAGTACATTAATCAGGAAAAACAAAAACAAATTCTCAATTCAAAAATGTAGATTAAGCACACTTAAATAAAAAAGAAATTATAAAGGGCAGAAATCAATAGAGAATTAGGAGAAATAAGACAAAAGGATAACAAAACCAAGAGATATTTTTTAAGAGATCAACCATCAATAAGTTATCTAAACTTCTGTCAAAGTTGATAAAAGAGCAAAGATGCAAATAAGAAAATGAGTAAGAAACCAAATGAAGCAGAATAAAAGAATCTTATGAATGACTATTGCAAATTTGACAACCTAAACAGAGTGAATACATTCCTAAAAATATATAAAATACCAAAAGTGGCACAAGAAACAAAATCTAAATAAACCTGATAAATTAAAATGGTATAGAAATATTCCCTCCAAATAAGAAAAAGCCTAAAGCCCAGATGGATTTATAAGTACATTTAAACTAAACTATTATGAATGGATTTGATAACTTGATAAGAGATGAACAAGGGAAGAAAAAATACTTAATAGAGATTCCAAGTGACTGAGAAGTATATGGAGATATGCTCCAACTCACCAGTAGTCAACAATAATAATGCAAACTAAAACATCCAAGGAACATAATATCAGATGATTACAAGGACATAGAAAGAGGAGCTGCTGGTGTGAATGTAAATAGTTGTAGCCAATCTAGAAAGTAATCTGGTTGTATCTAGTAAAATTGTGCAAAAAAACCTTTTTACAATATTCCAGGGTAAATATCCTAATCTAGTTCAGGTCCACAAGGGGACACATACTAGAATGTTTTTTGTGGCAGTTATTATCCATCATTACAGGAATGAATGAATGAATGAATGAATGATAGTAAAAAATACTATGGATTACTACACAAATGCAAGAAGTGATGAATAATAGCATTAGACTCTGTGCACAGAGGAGCATGATAGATCTAAAAAGTGGTGCTGAGTACTAAAAATGACTCTTTTATAGCATAATACTATTAATGTAAATTTCAAACACATGTGACTTATTTGATAAGGGATATATACACACACATATACATACACACATTTAAGAAGGCATACCAAACATAACTGTGTGCATGCCTCTGGAGAATAGGAATTGGGAATCATGGGAGAAAGAACCAAGAAAAGAGTGTTGGACTAAACAATATTTATAACATATTATGAATAGAGGTCCAAAAACATATATGCAAATCTAAAAAACCAAGAGCCATATGCTTCCTGGCCTCTATCTTAATAGAAGGCATAGTCCTAACCTCAAATATCCAAACAGAGGGAGCTTTGGGAGACTGTGGAGCTGCAGATCTCATTCCAGGATCGAAGGGAAAGAATGGGAGCACTCTGTTTCAGACTCCATACTCTGGGGAGCAGGACATAAGAGTTGAATTTACAATTCTGTATCACATGAATAGCTTGCTCTCAAGAATGCAATGCAACTTCCTGCTTGATTTCATCATTAATAACTGCCATGTTAACTATTTACATATATTACATTAACACAGGTAATTCTCACAAAAATTTGAAAGCCTGGAATTATTTCATTTTCACAAATAAATAAACTGATCCTGAGAGTATAATTATCTTTTCCAGTTTTCCCAACTAAAAGAGCTGACATCCAGAGCTGACAAAGGTCTAACTCCAATGCCTATACTGTGCCAGTAATGAAAAGAACAGATACTTCTACTACTCTTTCTGCAAGAATGTGTCAGGAATTACCATGCAAACACCTTTAAGAAAGCTGACCAGGAAGGTGACTCATTCCCTGTCACTAAAGTACTCTCATCTCGTCGCTTCAATGAATCTGCTTTTCTCCATCACATAATATATTGTCTCCCTATCTTGAGGTTGTGAATAAGTAGAAGTATCTTAGTAGGGTACAACAAATTAATATGCTAATAGGAACTTGAAATCATGTTTTAACAAGGAAATACTTTTTCTAGCTGTTTCTAAAAGGGGCTCAATCACAACAGCAGTAATTTTGCTCAAAATTCATGTGCAGTCCTAGCATCCAAAGAGAGTAACCACATGACTCAGTGGAAAATTTAATTATATATCACACAAAGTTTTGCATTGTCTTTGCTCAGGAAGAAATGTCTGAAATACTTTTTAAAAGAAAACCTGTAGGAAGAAGAGAAATGGAATTGCAATGCATCTGAAGCAGCGGAGCCACATTTTCCTTTAAGTCATTTATATCAATTGAGGCAATTTAAAATTCAAATTAATTTTCAAATGGTCATTTTTAAATTTCAGTTATTGAAACAATGTTTCAAAAATTCTGAAACAACTTAGTTTTATAAAACATAATTAACATATACTACTTATTTAAAGCGAGCTCTGCTGTGAAGCTGGGCTTTTTCTTCTTGGGAACAGGAACAGTAGAAAATACAGTATATAAAGAACATGCAATCTTACTTTAGTGTCTTTGTTAGCCCCCTCACACCCATGTCCAGCTAGGAAGACTTTTTACTGAGAAAAAGTATTTCACTTTTAAGTTTCTTTACTTTTGTTTCATATCCTCTTTCAGGTGTACATGCTTGTTTTTTCGCTTCCTAAATTCCTTGGATGATAGCTAACTTCATGACTTTAGGCAGAAAACAGTGAGGATGGGTTTGGAACCTTTTATTATTACTAGAAAGTAAGGATGCTTGCAAAGATGTCAGGGCAGTGCTGAAAGGAGAAAGCAGTTAGCTCAAAAGTGGCCACCAGCAGCTAAATTCTATTCGAGTATCAAAAATATATACATTATAATTAATTGAAATGTGTTAAGACCGTAAAAGGCCATGAATTCATAAGACTAAAAAGCAAAATGTTAAAATGCAACACACAAATACATAGGCATAATAAAATGAGAATAAGTTTAGTAAGTACAAAGTGTAAATATATATGTAAATATATATATGCACACACATATGGATTTCCTTTCTGTTTAGTCCATAAGACATAGAAATGTGTACATGTGTATGTGTGTGGAATTGAGAGATCTCTTATCTCTCCCAGATCTTTAATCAAGTCAACTTCAAAAGAGGCCAAAGGCCTTCCCTGGCCTCACAATCTAATAGATCAATAAGCTCCCCTACCTCTTCGTCTTTTTCTTCACATTTACTCTTTTATACAGCATATATTTTATCTATCTATATCTATCTGTCTATCTATCTATCTATTATCTGTCTATCTACCTACTTAATTTTTCTTGCCTGTCTTGGTCATTTGAAATCAGATCAATAAAGGCAAGGCGGTTTGTCTGTTTAATTCACTACTTTTATCTCCAATGCCCAGATTAGAACAAAGCTTAGCACACGGGAGGCACTCAATACAAAATTTTAAAATAAAACACACACACACACACAAATGCAAACCTGCTTAATGAAGCGTAAATTTTTAAAAACTCTTAAATATGACCAGCAAAAATTATATAAACTATAACAAGGCAGAAAGATATGTTCAGTGTAATAATCAAATTAAAAAAAGAATCCAGTGGTTCACCACCACTGATCAGACTCAACAAAGTGGAAAGGGTTTTGCCAGTATGTTCTAAATTAACTGAATAGACTCAAACCCTCATTCCTTAGGACAGGAAATCTCTAGCTGGTCTTAATATCTATAAGATAGTAATAAAACATGAGTTTTTAATAATGCTAAAAGATGGGAGTCGATATATCACAATAAGACAATGGGTTGTATAGTTGCAAATAAGCAACAAAAAAGTACCTCATTGTGAGGAGAAACACCAGATTGTAAATTACGAACACCTACGCTAAAGGCATGGGTGTAAAAGATTTTACAACATTACAAATGAAGTTTAACCGTAAAAAGCAATCAATCAGTGGCTTGGGCCACCTTGGAGGAAGAAATCAGGTGCCATACGTAGATCAAGAATCAATTAGTAACTCAGACTCTTCAATTGAGTCATTATTCATTTTCCTTTAGGCCTGGTAAATTTATTGTAACCTTGGAGAGCTTTCCAAAATAAGATATTACTCAATTCTTAGAAAGTATTAAAATAGCTATTCCTATACTTCCAGGAAATATAATAAAAAAAGATGATGTGAATTTAGGTTTTGATATTAACATATTTTAGATGTAATATGTCTGACATTATTTTATAACTTTTACATTTGTTTCTGTTCGAGGTTTGAAATATTCAATTATGCTAAATCTGTAGTTTAAAATGTTTATAGGAAATTTGTTTTAATACTTAAGAAAAAATAATTTTCAGATTTTTGTTAGCTATTAGTTGCCTTAAAGAAATTATAGTAGTCATTGTTTTGCTCCATGCACATATATAAATCCTTCACTCTTTCCTAATTCATCTGTTCTGATCTGTTTTTATAGATGCTCTCCAGACAAGACCCAAGATTCTAACCAGTTCAAAATGTTCAAGGTAGCTAAGTTTCCATATCATCAAGGTTTACCTCCCTATCTCACTCATAAAACAGAAATCTAGTGCCTCCCACTTTTATGATCTTCATTATTCCAAAGAATAGTAATGATTTATTCTCTAAATATTTTAGGTTCCAACTTATTTTTACCATTAGTTGAAAATGGATCATTCTGTCTACCAGCAATGTTTTTATCTGGTATCTCTAGTTCCAAAGAAATTATATTAAACTTCTTAAACCAAGTTTACAACACACCCACAAAAGTCCTCAATATCAATTCTATCTTATTATATTCTATCAAAACATATGTTTAAACCCACACTGAAAGCAGAAAATCAATTCCTTTAAGATGAAGAGCCATTCATTAAATCAATGGATCCATTACTCTCTTAGCTTGCCATTCTTTATTTGAAGGCATATAGTGAGTCACTGCCACAAATTTATTTTAATTCCTTACAAGAAAGCCTGTTAAGGATTTTACTAGGTGAATTTTTAAAAATTCATCCATGTTGTGAAACAGACTAATAAGTACTGAATTAATTTTTATCAACAAATAAAATGAAGCAGCTCTCTCAGCTTTATGAAGTCTGTGTATTCAACTCCTTAGGATAAATAATTATGCCATATAAAAGATCAAGGCTTTCTTACATGTATAGCAAACTTAGGGTCAAGTAATTCCAAAAGGCAAAAATCCAATTCAAATTAACTAAAGCAAAATAGGAAATTTATTGGATCACAAAAATGAAAAAGTAAAGGATTGAGAAGACTTCAAGCATGACTGGATCCAGGAGATCAAACAATTTCATCAGATTTCTCTCTCATCTCTATTTTCCTTTGTGTTGGGAAAACTTTCATGTAATGGCAAAAAAAAAAAAAAAAATAGAACAACAAAAAACTGCTGGTGAGTTTTTAATTTTATTAAATTCTTGAAACTTGCAATTCCTGGAAAAAACAAACAAACAAACAAACACTTCTCTTACTAGTCATAACAATATCCCCTAGGGCTCTCTTTGTCTGGACAGGGCCATTTGCTAATCCTTTATTAATCACTAGGTTGAAGGAAATAACTGGCCACCTATGACCAATCCTCTGCTCTCCCTAATTAATAGTTTCATCATAATCGTATGCATTGAAGGTGAGGTAAGTCTCAAATGGGACATAGAACAGATCACAAAGTAACAGATGTCTACTACTCAGGCTATTTCAAATAAGGGATGCTCATGAAGTGATGGCTTTTCCATATGTACTACATTCATAGAATTACTAACCAAAGTATTCACTGATATTTAATAAGGACTGAGTGGTAACTAAATGTTTTCTTTCTTATACTTGCTATAATCAGAGAGTTTTGCTATTATGAATTTTCTGATGTCGTCTAAGGGCTGAGGCACAGCTAAAATTATTCCCACATTTATTACAGTTATAGAGTTTTTCTCCAACATGAATTCTCTGGTGTAGCCTAAGGGACAAGATCTGATGGAAAGCCTTCCCACATTCATTACATTCATAGGGTTTCTCCCCAGTATGAAATCTCTGATGTTGATTAAGGTATGAGCCACAACTGAAGGCCTTCCCACATTTGCTACATTCATAGGGCTTCTCTCCTGCATGACTTCTCTTATGATGAATTAGAACCAAAGCATCACTGAAGGCTTTCCCACATTTACTGCATTCAAAAGGTCTCTCTCCAGTATGAATTCTATGATGTCGATTAAGTTGTGAATCAGTCCTGAAAAACTTTCCACATTTGACGCACTCATAGGGCTTTTCTCCAGTATGAATTCTTTGATGTTGATTAAGGTGTGAGCGATAGCCAAAGGTCTTTCCACATTCATTACATTTAAAGGGTTTCTCTCCTGTATGAATTCTTTGATGCAGAGTAAGGGCTATGCGTCTACTGAAGGCTTTCTCACATTGATTACATTTGTAGGGTTTCTCTCCAGTGTGAATTCTCTGATGTTGATTAAGGTGTGCACTCTGTCTGAAGGCTTTGTTACATTCCTTACATTCATATGGTTTCTCTCCTGTGTGAATTCTCTGATGTTCAACAAGGAAGGCATAACGGCTAAAGGCCTTCCCACATTCGCTGCATGCAAAGGGTTTTTCTCCAGTATGGATTCTCTGATGTTGAGTAAGGTGTGCACTCTGTCTAAAGGCTTTGTTACATTCCTTACATTCATATGGTTTCTCTCCAATATGAGTTCTCTGATGTTCACTGTGAAAGAAGTCATGGCTAAAAGCTTTTCCACAGTCATTGCATGCATATGGTTTCTCTCCACTGTGAATTCTCTGAGGTTGGGTGAAGAATGAATAACAGCTAAAGGCATCATTGTATCCATGGGGTAATTTTCCCAAATGAGTTATTTGATGTTGAGTAAGTAATGAGTGGAAACTTAAGAAATTTGAAAAATCATAAGGTTTCTCCCTAGGAGGAATTCCCGTGTCTTTACTAAGGTATGTACTTTGGTTGAATTCTTCACATTCATTACCCATTAAAGATTCCTTCTCAGCATGTTGTCTTTTATGTTCAATTAGGACTGAATTTGAAGAGAATATTTTATCATAAATATCAAATTTATATACTTGTTCTACTGTGGGAACTCTCTGTTGTGTTAAAAATACTGACTTCAAGAGAATGCTTCTCTCTGAATAATTATATTCTCTGTCTCTTTTCACAGAAGAGATTCCCTTAAGACTTCTCACTTGCCTGAAATTCCTCTCCTGATTTCCATGATGCTGTTCAAATTCACTCTCATATTTCCAAGCTTCTTGGAAACTGGGGCATTCAAGGTCAGAACTTGTAATTCTTTCCATTATGATCCTCTGGGATATTTCTTCTTCATCAGTGTACCGTTTTGGAGATAATTCCTTGATTTCATACCAAGACTCCCAGTCTGAAAAATATCAAAAAAGCAAATGACTCCTTTTTTCCTTTGCAAGGAGAATGAAAACTCTTATAGAAGAGATTGAAAAATTTAACTGGGGTAAAGTACATGGTTCTGACATCTCTCAAATATGGTCATGCAATATTAACAAAATACAAAGAAAGCAAAAAGAATGAAGAGGGCTGACAGAGGAAGGTATATATATTGGTGATGAGGAGGAGCTTGGAAAAATGGTAAATGTAGGGCATCAAGATGCAGACAAAGCTAAATGCCAAGAAGATAAGGAATTGGAGATAACTGATTAGACCATAATTACAGTTTTTCTGCCTCTAGTCTTTAAAGTCTCCAGTCCATCTTGCACTGTCCAGTTCTATTAATAAGACTAAAGCTCCAAGAGGGCAGAGATTGATGTTTACTTCTTTTTCTTCTTACTGTTGCTTCCACTGCCTAGGACAATGGCAGCATTTTGTTGAATGAATGAATGCTGACAGAATGCTCAACAACTTCTAAATTTTATCAGGGATCAGAGGAAAAAAAGTTCTTTCTCAGTGTCTAGAAGGAATCTGGAGGTCAGCTTTACTCATCATTGAGAGAAAAATGATGCCACAGAGTACATGCCTGATACTTTCTGGAAAGGATACTGGTTGAAATAAAACAGAAAGAAAACTACTGTTTGAAAAATGATCTGAAAAAAGAAAATGAATAAGTCCTTTTAATGTCGCACCACAATAATCAGCTAATATATTCACCTATAGAGAACCTACTACTAGAGCACCTAGTAGAAGGGGGAAAATTCTGAGACACAGGTCCTTTTCCCTTTCTAAACTCTAAGGAGAAAGATAAAAATTCTGAGTACAAAAATTTAACATGGCACATAAAGAATGATTAGTTAACATGATACTGATTATTAGTTGTATAAAAGAAAAACAGAGATCAAAACTCTCTAGCTTGTTAAGGAATAATTTCTGGAGAATGTGAGCTTGATTTTCAAAGCCTTCATAGGCATTCCAAAATACAGTCATTCCCATGGTGGAGTCATTTTCATGTTTTGATATGCTTAGAGATTATTTTAGAACTGCATATGTTAGCATTTGGGGGTTAATTAGATATATTTTTTCCATAACTTTCTCATCTTTTGAAAACAAAGTGCCTCCACACTAGGTCAGTACAAAATTGAAAAGTGAAAAACATATTATGTATCTATCTTTCTTCTTTCTGATATACCCTCTACTTCAAGGAAAGCTCCCACTCCTACCAGTTCTTCCTATGCACAGCTGTGGACTTCCTCTTACTTGGACCCCTATCTTAACCTGGGCCCGAGAGGGCTTTGTTCACTTATCCTCTGTTAGGTCCACACTGTTGTTCATTCTTCCTGCAGAAGTACAACTACTTCTGTTCCCTCACTCTCCTACAACCTTGTCTCCTATATCCATTGCTCAGGGCCACTATATTCCCTCTTATCAAGAATAGATCTTTTCTCTACTCCAGGTAAATGGCAGTTTTATCTAATGCTTAATACAATGCTGAGTTAAAAAAAAAAAAAAAAGCCTGATGGGAGAAGACTACAGACATTTCTGATATAGGGGATTTTGAGGTGCCTGGAGCCTCAACCACTCTAAAAAGAAAAAAGGATATTCTGGATTTAGGCAGATAAATACTGTGAGGAAAGGAACTCCATATGGGTATTTCCAGGGAAAGTATAGAACAGGAATAAATATTGTATATGTGGAAGATATACTATGACTGGAATAGAGAAATACTTAGAGGTCAATGATGGCATTCAGCAAGAGAGAAGACAATTCACCGTTATCAGTAACTGACTGAGGAAAAAGGGAAGTTATGGATTCAGGCAAAATGGAAGAGAGCTAAATAGGCATCCATGTTGCACACTGGAAACAACACAGAGTTTGGGGTCTGAAAAGGTAGGTTTGAATCCTAACTCTACATCTAGTTAGCCAGTTATTCTACTTTTAACAAATGGATTAACCTATCGTTTGAGCCTCAGTTTCCTAGCAGGCAAAATGAGATGACCTTGCAAACAGGGTATAAAAACAAGGAATAATATATTTAGAATATATCTAGCAGTGTTTGGCTCATTATAGATATTCAGTGATACTTATAAAATGTAACAATATATACTCATTAAGTAATTCTTATACCTATACCACTAGTAGGCTCAGATATCATTACATATGATTACATAATAGGCTGATGTGATATCTGATATCTGTTACATCATGGGATTATGAAATAGGCTGACAGCCAAGTGGCAAGACTAAGAATGGGAAAGGTAAACCCTTTAAGATTAAAATGTATCCAGGCAATGTATTAGATATTAGAGATATGTAATTTCTAGCTGTAAATGAATGGAAGTTATAAGTCAAAGTGTGATCAACTTTGGCATGCAGCCAGAACTACATAGTAAGTAGGCTTATGTATAATGCTAGAAGAGGAAAAGATCTTACTAGATTGTGGACTAGTTTCCCACATGCTCAATTGGTGAGCAGTAGATAAAATGGCAGATATACTGATGAAGTAAATCATCTGGTATGAAACCCAGGAGATTTCATTGAAAGTATGAGTAAAAATGACAAGAGTTATGGGGAAATCATTTTTTTTTTTAGTATAGTTGATAGAATATTATATTAGTTTCAGGTGTACAACATAGTGATTTAATATTTATATTCCTTTTCATGTGATCACCAGAATACATCCAGTAACCATCTGTCACTAGGTGTTATTACAATAATATTGACTATTTTTCCTATGCTGTACATTACATACCTACAACTTTTTTTTTTTTTTAACAACTGGAGATTTGTAC
Organism: Pteropus vampyrus; assembly: GCF_000151845.1. NCBI lineage: Eukaryota > Metazoa > Chordata > Mammalia > Chiroptera > Pteropodidae > Pteropus > Pteropus vampyrus. Next base: position 455,249 of record NW_011889109.1, on the reverse strand, counting down.
CTTCTGGGGCACTCTTAAGAAGACAGTTTGCTGCTTATGCCCACAATATGTTCCAATGAATAACTTGACCAATGACACACAGACCTATAGATTGGATCCTTTTGTAAAAGACTATATAGAGCTATGCCATCCAATATATCATCCACTAACCACATAGGGTGATTTAATTAAAATTAAAAAATTTAAAAATTTAGTTTATTGGTCACACATAGTCATATTTTAAGTGTTCAATAGCCAAACATGGCTAGTGGCCATTGTATTGGAAAGCACAGATATAGATCATTTCCATTACCACAGAATGTCCTAATAGACAGTACTGCATGGGGATCCAGGTTAATATGACAAAAATCATATGGTGAATGAAGACAGAAAAATAGGGACAGGAGACAGTTAAAGGGAGAGAGAAACAGAACACAGCTTTGGACAGAGAAAAAGAATTGGGGTCAGAACTATCTTATACATCTCATTAGGCTGAGGAATATGAAAATGAAGAAAGCACCTGGATTTAGTCAAATTAGAGGAGCAGAAGCCAGACTGCAAGTGGTTAAGATAATGGAAGAGAATTTAAAGTAAAAGTAATGAGTGAAATTACAATTGGTATATAAATAACTGAAAAAGAGAAGGGAGTATGGTACAGAGGAACACTAAAAAGTTATGAAATTAAAGAAAATTTAAATAAAAATATGACATAACTACATAAAATGAAAAAAATACATATGCATGCTTGATTACCCCGTTAATTTATATCAAGTTGATTTCAATAAGAATTCCATGAAGATTTTATTTCTGAACTTATATTTTGAAGGATACATAGAAAATAATCAGTAATATAAAAGAAAATTCTGAGGAAAGAAAGAAGTTTCTAAGACCAGTAATATGACCTAAGCCTTCCTTGCATTTTATACCTTCCTTCCATTAAAATCCCTGTGAAAGGACTGAACCAGGGTGATTTGTAAAATTCTGTCACTATGGGGAAATGTCAAGAGAAACATACCTGAAGCATAAAAAAACTTACAGGATGCAGAGCAGAACACAGCAGAGAGGAGCATGAACCTCCCATTCTGACCACAGCTGATTGAAAGGACTATCACAGGAAAAACACATGGAAGAACTTCTATATCAATTTGGATCTGTGTGGGAGCTACAGCTGAGGTCTAGCATTAGGGCTGCTCTATAACATTTTTCCTTTTTTCTTATAAATAGAAATGATATTTATTGTAAAATATTCAAGGAATTTAAAATGTATAAAGTAGAAAGTATTCTCTCTTGGGATGTCATTCCAAAGACGACTACTGTTCACAGTTGAGTCTATATCCTTCTGGAATTTTCTTTGTACATAAAAACACACAACTAGCGATTTTTATATACATACTATTTACAACTTGCTTTAATTTTTTTTTTAACTTAAAACATTGTAGACATTCTTTCATATCAGTACATCTAAAGCTACCTCACTCACAGAATGGATGAACTATAATTTAGGTAACCAGCCACATTAATAGGTTTTTTGCACTCGTACACCAAAAGCTGAGTTGCTTGCCAAAATTCAGTTGTAGTCTCAACCTGGTTTAGTTCAGTTGTACTTAGCATTTATAATTACATACTTTAATTACATAATTGAGTGCTGAAAGAGAGTTGTTGTTTTAATGAAATTAAGTTGAAAGCTTTAGAAAAACAGGCTAATAGTTACTTAAAACATGTTTTTGATTTAACTGTGGATGAAAATGGTGAAAGCCTGTTAAAAACCTAAAACTCTACAAAGATTCTATACTCACTTTGTTTTGCAAGTGTTTTGCTTCATTTTAAAAGAAATCAACTGGAAATTGTAGATAGAGCATTATGAGTGTGGTAAAAAAGACAATGCTGTACTCCAATCATGTTCGAACAAAGGCCTAAAAGGCCTTAGCACTATATCAAGACTAATGAATGTTCATTTAAATGTTATAAAGTTAAAATAAAATGTCTTACATATGTGTATATATGTTTTATAATTTCTTATAAGCAACTTGTAAAAATTGATCACAAAGTAGCTTCTACAATGTTTTTTGTATAATTTATATTTTTATAGGATTCATTCCTAAAAGTGGAAGTGTTAAACTATATACATATTTTAGACAGTAATATCCATTATCAAACTGCCCTCCAAAATAATTTTCATCAATGTGCATTCCTATCAGCAACATAAAGTACATGTCTTCAAACTCATACACATTAACATCATTCTTAAATCTTTGCCCCTACAAGTAGAGTATCTCATTATTGTTTTAATTTGCAATTATCTGATTATAACATTGAGCATTTTTATACATTATCTTTTATACACATTTTGTGGTTTCTTTGGGGATTCTTCATTTGTATCATTTATACATATTTTAATTGCACCGTGGATCTTCTTTTAAGTGATTTATAGAAGTAATTTATAAATTTAGGGCATTAAGGTTTTATAACTATTTTTTCTCTCAAATCATCACTTTTTACTGTCATATGGTATCTTCATTTATCGTGCTTTTGATAAATTTTTAAAAAATTATGAAGTCAAACCTCTCAATTTTTCCATTATAGAGTCTAGCCTTGATGTTATTTTAAGAAAAACTTTCCAAAAGCCAATCTTATATAAACATTATCTAATGTTTTAAGAAAATCTCTTTGCACCACTGGTTTGAAAGCTACCTTTTAAATTCTCACATATACACGGTGTATTTCTGTATTTTATTGTTCCACTGATCTATTTCGCTATTCTTACAGCAGACCAATCTCCCTTATAAATAACAGGCAAAATTCTTAAATATTAAAATCAAATTAAGCAGTACATTAAACAAATAATACACATGACCAATTATGCAATCCAGAATAGAAAAATAGTTCCCTGAGAGTTGTTGTTTTGATGAAACTAAATTGAAAGTTTTAGAAAAGCAGCCTAAATACATAAATATGTATTTAAAGTATACATAAATATGCATATAAATATATAAAAAATTTCCTAACAATAGGAAATCCTTTACCATAAATTGTTATAGAGTTCTTTTATTAATAGCTATAGAAGAAAAAGTAAAAAATGAGAAAAAAATAATTGCCTTGTAAGATGGTGAAAATATATAAAATCCAAAAGCCTCTCCTCATTAAAATATATACATACATACATACATACATACATACACAAAGCTAGGAATAGAAGAAAATGGACACAGTTAGTGTGAAATACCTGAAATAGTCCCATGATGTCAGAAAGAAAAAGAAAAAAAAACAGATAGCAACTGTTCAAAACAGATATGGAAATTATGGTCAATAAAGTAAAATTGAAAATGAGAAAAGGTAAAGGGAGACATAACTACTAGAAAGAACACTATATCTAGCAAATAGTTTGCCTTTGCCTTCTCTTCCTAGTTACACAGGAAACTGCCTGCCTCTCCCATCCTCCCTTTGCAGCCATGTGACTGAATTCTGGCCAGTCAGAAGTGATAAATGCCGCAAATGCTCCTTCCAGGCTGGTCCATTAAAAATGACTGGAGAGGTGCTCTCTCTCTCTCTCTCTCTCTCTCTGTGTGTGTGTGCGTGCACACGCGCACGCGTGTGTGTCTCTTCTCTCTTACTCTCACTGACTGGCTTCAGAGCACCTAGCAGAGGACTCCAAGGTCCTTAGAGATCATGAAGACAAATAACCTAACCACAAAGAATGGGTTAAAAATATGAGCAGGTAATTCACAGAAGAGAAAAACTAAATGGACAATGCATTTCTGGGAAAATGCTCAATCTTACTAAGTAAATCAAAACAACTCCAGGAGCATTTCTCTCCCATCATACTGGCAAGAATTTAAGTTAGACAATATCAAGAACAAACAAAAACAAACTGGAGAATATCAAGAGAATAAAGAAACAGAAACTCTTACTCACTGTTAGTAGAAGTATAAATTGATACAATCACTTTTAAGAACAATTTGAGTATCTAGTAAAATAAAATATGCACTCCTATGCCCCAGCAATTTTACTTCTAGGTACAAATCCTTGACAAACGTTTATATGCATGTGCATGGAAACATACCATGCTACTTAAGTGAGATACAAAAAAATGGCAACAAGCTAAATGGCCCTCAGTAGGGAAATGTTTAAATAAAATGTGGTAAATTCAAAACATGGAATACTATATAGCAAATAAAAAAAACCAGAACTGTATTATATGTAGACTCATCAAAGATAAATCTCAATGTTGAGTAATAAAAGCAAATTGCTAAACAAAATGTAAAGAATACTACCTATGAAAATAAAACTTTTTTTTACAGATGCATGTTTACAAGAAATGTTTTTAAAATGAACTGGAAGGACATGTATCAAATTCATGACTATGGTTTCTGAGAGCAAGAGGTATATGAGGAAAAGTAAATTAAGAATGAAGAACAAAGGAAACTTGTACTTAAAATAGTTTATCTCTTTATCAAAAAATAAAAATGTATCAAAAATTAACAATTCTGGCTGGTAGATATTCATTATATTATTCTATATGCTTTCTTATATTTTTAACTTTATCAATAAAAAAGAAAAAATATTTCCTATTTTAAAACTTGACTCTACATTCTGAAAGATAGCACATTATTGGGAAAAACTGGCCCAAAATGGTCAAGACTGAGAAATACCTTAATAAAATGATTTTATAATTAAAGAACCATCTGGGAGATCAACAGATATATATAAAACTACCTATACATAAAGGAAAAACATCAAGCTGGCATCAGATTTCTTCATAACAACATTCGACACAAGTATTAAATAAACTATACTATTTTAAGGAAAAAATGGCCAACTATAAACAAGGTAGAATTTGGGGGACAATGTTTGTATGAGCTCTTTTTAAGGAAACTGCTAGAGGACAAACTTCAGCCAATCAATAGATGTCTAGAAAAAGTTCAGCAAAAGGACTAGGTGAAAACATTGAATATATTTAACTATAAAACTAAGACTAAGTGAAAGGTTGGGATAAATGTGACAAAACAGCATGTAAATATAATATGCTTTGACAATAAAAAAAAAGCAGATAACTAACAAATTTGGAAAAAGAACATGGGAAGTAAAATAAGTGTATTCATCTATAGCAGGTAAAAGTCAAAGACTAATTTTTAAAGTGGACCAATCAAGTAATAGAAAGAATAAATATTGTCTACATAAACAGGAGTATAACCATGAAGATAAACACTAGAACAAAAGAAAAAATTTCCTGTTTATTATAAAAATTGAAATATTACATGACCAAAAAAAAGGCTAAGAAAACAAATGTTAAAGTATCTTTTTAAAAACTATACAACCAAAAATTATAAAACCATATAAAGAATTAGTTTAAATGTATCAAAAATGCAATTGGACTTTCACTTATAAAATTGAAATGATATTCAGGTTGGTTCACAAAGTGAAACAATTCTATATTGCATATAAACCCACATTTAAAACAAAGTGATTCTACAAAGTTAGAAATAAAAAAGGCAAGGAAACAGATTCTATCCAAGGGCCTTCAGAAGCAAGGCAGACTGTTGATATCCTCATTTTTGCCCAGTAAGACACATATTTAACTTACAACATTCAAAGCTAAAATAATAAATTTGGAACATGGAGGAGTGAGAGAGGTCCCCAGATCTCTCCTGTTGAAACAACAATAAGCTGAACATCTAAAACTCAATAAAAAACACCCTAACTGCACACCAGCATGTCTGAGCATGGGATCTGCACATAAGAGCTACTACAGGTCAGAACCGCGGGTGTCGAGCAATGGATTGGGAGCAATGAAGAAGCTGCCTCTCACAGCCACCAGAGCTTCCTGTAGGAGGAGGGGGAAAGGAGAAGTTGCGGTGAGTTCCCTGAACAGCCTGCTTGGGAGAGCAGTGAGCTCCACACGGCCGGTGGCAGGGCCCAGTCATCAGGGCAAAAAGGAGAGAAACTGGACAGTGGAGAAACAACAGTTGACTCTTACCTGCCATAGTGGCAAAACCAAGGCTGAGCCAAAGTCACCATCCTCCAACCCAGAGGACCCTTCCACCCATATCCTCTGAGACTGAACACCAAGGAGCCCCAGGGGAATCAGAGCAAACACTATCTAATCAGTCGCTAACACTGATAGAGACTGAGACTGAGGGTAGTGAGCGGGATTAAACATCTATAGGGGAAAAACGGCATTATTAAGGCTTTATATAAAGCAGGGATCCAAGAGGCTTAGACGCCACCTACTGGAAACCAAAAGAAAAGAGGCTTTTTTGCAGCAGGTAAAGAGAGACCTTTATATGATAACTTTTCTTTCTACAAAAAATCAGAATACACTTCTGTTAATGCCCAGGCGGAGATATAGTCCATTAAACACCATGAACGACCAAGGTGACAAGACATCTCAGAAAAGAAAAGAGAAAAATCTCCAGAAAATAAGCTTACAGACATAGAAATATGCAACTTAAATGACATTCGGGATGGTATTTCTGAAAAAACTCAATGAGATCCAAAAGGATTCATATCAATAATTTCAGGAATTGAAAAAACAACTAAATGAGCAGAATCAGTTCTTTAGCAAGGAGAATGAAACCCACAAAAAGAACTGAAAGACCTTCTGGAGATAAAGAACACACTGCAAGAGTTGAAAAATGAAATAACAAGCTTGGGAAATAGAGTCGACCAAATGGAGTAAAGGATCAGTGACATCGAAGACAGAAACCTAGAACTATATCAGAAGGAAGAAGAGAGAAACCAAAGAATGAAAAATAATGAAAGAGAAATACAAGAACTAGCTGATAACATCAGGAGAGGAAACAAGAATAATGGGCATTCTCAAAGGGGAGGAAAAGGAGCAGGGACTAGATAGCATTTTCAGACAAATAGTAGATGAGAATTTCCCAAATCTATGGAATGAGCTGGAGCTTGGAATTCAAGAAGTCAACAGAACATCTCAATCCAAAAAGACCTTCACCAAGACACATTGTATTAAAATTATCAAAAATCAATGACAAAGACAGAATTCTCAGGGCAGCCAGGGAAAAGAAGATGGTAACCTATAAAGGAAACCCCATTAGATTATCATCAGACTTCTCAGCACAAACCTTACAAGCCAGGAAGGAGAGGAATCAAATATTCAAACTATTAAGTGAATGGAACTACCAGCCGAGAATAATTTATCCAGCTAAGCTCTCCTTTAAATTTGAAGGAGAAATTAAGACCTTTCCAGACATACAAAAATTGAGGGAATTCTCCACTCCGAGGACTGCATTACAGGAAATAATGAAAGGGGCCAGCTAACCTAAAGCAAAAAGACAAAAAAATACGTAATTAGGAGAAAGGTGTCTAGCAGGCTGATAGAAGCAGAGGAGTGCAACCTTTACTAAGAATAGGGCATTATAAGTTTACAAAATAAGAAGAGGTTTGCTATAGCAAGATAGTAATGAATGTTCAGTATACGTAGGGACAAACTGAGACAATGGCTGAAATGAGGAGGATCCAAAGATCCAAATTCACAAAGGGAAATGGAGACAAGGCACATGCAGAAGAAAATGGATGACTGTAGATATATATAACTATCCTTTACGTATTCATAATGGTAACTACATGGCAAAGATTAAGAACGGAAGTATAGAACATAAAACAAGGACCAGAGGGAAAACTTATACAAAGCCCAAACAAAATAAATACAACAGAAACACAAGGACAAGAAAGCAATGGAAACACCGAGCTACCAGAAAGCAAAAGATAAAATGGCTATAAGAAGACCTCATATTTCAATAATCACCTTAAGTGTAAATGGACTGAACTCACCAATAAAAAGGCACAGAGTTGCAGAATGGATCAAAAAACAAATGCTGCCTCAGGGAGACACATCTCAGTTCCAAAGACAAATACGGACTCAAAGTGAAAGGGTAGAAAATGATATTTCAAGCAAATGGCATTCAGAGAAAAGCAGGAGTAGCAGTACTATCAGATGAAATAGACTTCACAATAAAATGGCATTCAGAGAAAAGCAGGAGTAGCAGTAATATCAGATGAAACAGACTTTACAATAAAAAGAGAAAGATACTGAGGAACACACTTCATAATAATAAAGGAAATCATGCACTAAGAAGACGTAACACTTATTAATATCTATGCTCCCAATCATCCAAACAAAAAATCAATAAGGAAATAACATCCTTAAAGGACACATTAAACTAACTGGACATAATGACATATATAGAGCCTTTCATTCCAAAACGGTTCTTCATGCATTTTTCTCTAGTGCACATGGAACATTCTCAAGGACTGACCACATACTGGGACATAGAGATAGCCTCGACAAATATAAGAGAGTTGAAATCATACCAACCATATTCTCTGATCATAATGCTTTTAATCTAGAGATCAACTGTAAAAAGAAAGTGGGAAGAACCACAAATACATGAAGATTAAACAACATGCTATTGAAGAATGACTAGGTCAGGGAAGAAATAAAAAGATCAAATGATAATGACAATACAACATATCAAATCTTTTAGGACATGGCAAAAGCGGTCATAAGAGGAAAGTTCATATCATTACAGGCCTATCTCCAAAAACAAGAATGAGCCTCAATAAATAACCTCATGCTTCATCTTAAAAAACAAGTAAAGGAAGAACAAATGAAGCCTAAAGTCAACAGATGGAAAGAAATAACCAAAATTAGAGCAGAAATAAATGAAATTGAAAACAAAAAACAATAGAAAAAATAAATGCAACGAAGAGCTGATTCCTTGAGAAGGTTAATAAAATTAACAAACCCTTGGCTAGACTCACTAAAAAAAAAGAAAGGACACAAATAAACAAAATCAGGGATGAAAGAGGGGAATTTATGACAGACATCACAGAAATACAAAGGATCATACAAGAATACTATGAAAAAGTATATAACACCAAATTTAATAACCTAGAAGAAATGGACCAGTACTTAGAAAAATACAGGTTCCCTAGACTGAATTAAGAAGATCTGGAAAATCTAAATAGACCGATCAGCAGTATGAAAATTTAAACAATCATCAAAAACCTACCAATATATAAAAGACCAGGACCAGTTGGCTTCACCAGTGAATTCTTCCAAACATTCAAAGATGATTTAATACCTATTCTCCTCAAACTCTTCCAAAAAATCGAAGAGGAGGCAATACTTCTCAACTCATTTTATGAAGCCAATATTACCCTGATACCAAAACCTGGTAAAGATAAGACAAAAAAAGAAAACTACAGACCGATATCTCTCATGAACACAGATATAAAAATCCTAAATAAGATACTAGTGAACCAAATACAGCAACATATTAAAAGGATTATACACCACAATCAAGTGGCATGGGGAGGTAGATGGGGTAAAGGGGGTCAAATATGTGGTGATAGAAAGAAATCTAACTATGGGAGGTGAACCCACAGTGTAAATATATACGTCTTACTGTTAAAGTGTACAGCGGAAACTTATTAGATTTCATTAACTAATGTCACCATAAGAAAATAAATAAGTAAATTCAAAAAATTAAAAATAAATAAAATAAAATAAAATAGTTGTTTTAAGCTATTAACATTATTGTAATTTGGTATAGCAGCAATAGGAAACTAAGATAGAAATAAAGCTGGTAAAACCATTCTGATGGGGATGTACTTAATCAGGAATCCACCCTGAATATAGAGCCTCAACAATACAAAAATACATATGTGCAATGTTAGTCATTGTAGCATTGTTTGTAATTGTGAAATATTACAAACAACCTGTCCACATGTCAGAGAGTAGTTGAGTACATGATGATAATATCTACATAATGGAGTAATTTGCAGCTGTTAAAAAAATGAGAAAGCTCCCTAATAACTAATATGGAGTGATTTCCTACATACATAGTAAAGTGAAAATGCAATATGCAAAAAGTATTTATGGCATGCTACTCTTCTGTAGCATACAAGATGATACAAGAAACTACAAAAGATACAGGAAACTACATATATATCTATCTGCTCAATTGTATGACAGAAACAAAAAGGACAAACCTGAGAATAACGGGATTGTTAATCTACAAAGGATGGGTAAGAAATGGGGTAGAAAGAAGTAGAGAATACAAACAGGATAGTAGGGATGAGAAGGGAGCAACACTTTTCTGAGGATATATTTTCAAAGAGCTCTGATTTTATTTTTGTATTGCATAATAATGTTTCAGATACCAAAAAAAATAAACATAAAACCAATCAGGATGTTGTAGGAACCCAAAATAGAATACAAACAGTAACAAATGAACCTAAAATAACTAACCTAAAGTCGCTTTGGAAAATAGTATTTTGACTGAATACTGTCAGACTAAAGATCAAAAAAGAAAAAAAACAAACATATACAAGTAGCAGAATCTAGTTAATAAATTTGTTTCTCATAGAGAAATAGATTGGAAATTCTGAAATTATTTATGTGAATATAAAATTGAGCAAATAAGTAAATATGCTGTTTCTCATTGTCATAAAAAGAAATTACAAATAAGTAAAAGAGGAAGGCTACAATAAACCCTGTGGAGCAAGATTAGAATCAAGGTATCAATATAAACTGACAGTTTTAATATATAAGAAGGTAAGGCAGAAACAAATACAGAGTGTGTGTGTATGTCTGTCTGTGTATGTGTGTGTGTGTTAGTATACACACATGTAATGGCTCAATGTGCTGTGAGGGCCCAGAAGCTAATGATATCCTAGTAGCATTGAGTACATCTAACACCCAAACCTTGGTTTCTAAACATCATTTCCCAATTAAAGGAACCAGGACTCTCTGGAGAAGTGGTTGATTCAAGGCTGCGGTAATAAAAACAAGATGAATCTGGAAGATGGTGGAGTGGGTAAACACTGCTTGCCTCCTCTCATGACCACATCAAAATTACAACTAAACTACAGAATAATCATCATTGAAAATCGCCTGAAGTCTAGCTGAACAAAAGTCCTATAATTAATGATATATAGAAGAAGCCACCTCAAGACTGGTAGGAGGGGTGGAGACACAGAATGGGCTGGTCCCGCTCCTGCGGATAGCCATTAAAAACTGGGAGAGATATTTTGGCAGCAGAGCTCCCCTAAGAGGAGCGACGGGTCCCAGCCCCACACCAGACTTCCCAGCCCAGGGTACCAGCTCCAGGAGGAGAAGGCCTCACGAAATCTAGATATGAAAATCAGCGGAGATTTTGGCTGAGTGAAAGGGAGGGCTGCGAGAGTCCCAGGCATTCCTCTTAAAGGGCCTACACGTGGACTCACCCGCTGATGGACTCACTCTGGGCTCTAGCACTGGGGCAGCAGCTAAAAGACACCAGGGATATACGGGGAGGAACTGAGTTGTCTGGCTTCAGAACAAGGGCTGGAAGGGAAGCTTTCTCCGAGACAGAAATACTGGGAGAAGCCACTGTTTCTTTGTTGAGCCCCCACCCCCCAACCCAGTGTGCAGACACAGGTGGCCACCATATCTGTCTTCATCGACTTGTCTAACACTGGTCACCCTGCCCTGGTGTTTCCCTGCAAGCCTAACCAAGCCACTTTTAAGGACTTCTCCATACAAATGGCCTGTCTTGGCTCATGCTATGGACTTTCCTAAAGTCTCTCAAAGTTTCACAAAACCCAAACGGGCAGAATCTGGCCTCGGCCTGGCTAAGCAGCCTCAAATCTGGCACTAGCAGCATCCAGCCTCAGTTCATGGCTTGGCCTCTCAAGGCACATCCAAGCCCAGTGTGGGTGGCAGCCATCTAAGGATTGCTTGGTGGATCTTGCCAGGTCACCCCAGGCAGGGTACAGGCTGCAGCTGAACTTGGCCTGCAGCGAAGCCCCTCCAAGGAGACCCTGACCTGCAGACCCAGTGGCTGGCTTCAGTCTGAGCTGGAGTACAACCCAAGGTCACATCTGAGAATGATACACCCAAAGGGCAGACTGGGCAGGCACCAGAGCCCTACTAAAGTGAATCCTGCATTGTAGGGTCAGCCCCTGTACAACAGCTCCTCCACTATAGTCACAGGCCAACCTCACAACTAATCAGCCCAAGGGGCAATCCCTCTAGCTGACATGCAAATAGCAACCAAGGGCCAACTACAACAGGAAGGCACACACAACCCATACAAGGGACACACCTGGAGCACCCAGCTCAGGTGTCCAGGGAGACCATGTCACTGGGCTCCAAAGGACACCCACTTACTACATAAAGCCACTCTACTAAGACTGGGAGACATAGCAGCCCTCCCTAATACATAGAAACAAACACAGGGAGGCAGCCAAAATGGGGAGACTAAGAAATATGTTCCAAATGAAAGAACAGAAAAAAGCCCCAGAAAAAGAACTCAACAAAATGGAGACAAGCAATCTATCAGATGCAGAGTTCAAAATGCTAGTTATAAGTATGCTCAATGAACTTAGGGGGAGAGTAGATGAACTCAATGGGGACTCTAACAGAAATAGAAAACATATAAATGGAGATAGGAAACATAAAGAATACAGTCAGAAATGAAGACTACAATGACTTAAATGAGAAATCAACAGGAGATGAGAAAAGCAGAGGATCAAATCAGCAATTTGGAAGGTAAAGTAGCGGAAAACACCCAATCAGAATAGCAACAAGAAAAAAAGAATCTTATAAAATGAGGGTAATTTAAGGGGCCTCTGGGACAACATCAAGTGTAATAAAATTCGCATCATAGGGATATAAGACGGAGGGAAGAGAGAGCAAGGAATTGAAAAACCTATTTGAAGAAATAATGATGGGCATAGACATACAAGCCCAGGAAGTGCAGAGAATCCCAAACAAGATGAACCCAAAGAGGCCCGCACCAAGACACGTCATAATTAAAATGCCAAATGTTAATGACAAAGGGAGAATCTTAAAGGCAGTGAGAGAAAAGCAGTTTAGTTACTTACAAGGGAGCTCCCATAAGACTGTCTGCTGATTTCTCAACAGAAATCTTGCAGACCAGAAGAAGTTGGCAAAAAATATTCAAAGTGATGAAAAGCAAAGACCTACATTGATGATTCGTCTATCCAGCAAAGCTATCATTTAGAATCAAAGGACAGATAAAGAGCTTACCAGACAAGAATAAAGCTAGAGGAGATCATCAGCACCAAGCCAGTATTACAGGAAATGGTAGAGGGACTTCTTGAAGAAGAAAAAAGGAAAAAAGATAAAAAATATGAATAATAAAATTGCGATAACTACATATCTATTAACAATGAGTTTTAACTTAAATGGATTAAATGCTCCAATCTAAAGATAGGGTGGCTGAATGGACAAGAAAACAAAACCCTTACATATGCTGCCTACAAAGACTCACTTCTGATCGAAAGACACACACAGATTGAAAGTAAAGGGATGGAAAAGATGTTTCATGAAAACGGAAACAAACAAAAAGGCTGGGGTAGCAAACAAACAAAAGGCTATAACAAGAGACAAAGAAGGACCCAGTAATTCCACTTCTGGGTATTTACCTGAAGAAACCCATAATGCTGCAGTGAATCCATATGTTCATTGCAGCATTATTTACAATAGTTAAGATATGGAAGCAACCTGGGTGTCCATCAGTGGATCAATAGATAAAAAAGAGATGGTACACATATACAACGGAAGATTACTCCGCCATAAAAAAGAATGAAGTCTTGCCATCTGCAACATAGATGGACTTAGAGGGTATCGTGCTGAGTAAGTCAGATAGAGAAAGACAAATGCTATATGATTTCACTTATATGTGGAATCTAAAGAACAAAATACACAAAACAAATGCAAACTCATAGATACAGAAAACATTTTGATGGTTGCCAGATGGGAGGGGAGTTAAAGAGGTGGGTACAAATGGAGAAGGAACTAAGAATACAAATTAATAGTTACAAAATAGTCATGGGGATGTAAAGTATAGCATAAAGAATATAGTCGATAATATTGTAATAACTATATATGGTATCAGATGGGTACTAGATTATTGGTGTGCACTTTGTAAGTTATGAATCACTATGTTGTATGCCTGAAACAAATATAATATTGTATGCCAATTGTAATTGAAAAATAAAAATATATTTTAAAAAAATATGAATCCGGACACCTGGAACCACGAATGAAGGAAGGATGTGCTCACAACATGGATGGGGGCATGTCAAAATGTCAAAGAAACCAACCTGAAGATCTCAACGGTCAAAGCTGGAACAAATTGAGCAACAAAATAATGATTCATTGGATTTACCTCAGAGAAAAAATAAAAATCCACAGTTCCGTAAACACAAAGAAATAATTGAATATACAACTAAATGGGAGTGAAGGAACAGCTCTTCTCTACAGAATGATCCTAATTAATATACATAAAGAAAAGAAGAAAATGGAAAAATTAACATTAGGTCAAGACCACGGTAATAACTGCTGCAGATAAGATCTAATAAGCCAATGGATGCTAAAATTAGTGGACAAAAGTTTTAGAAGATACTGAATAGTCTCAAAGTATCTCCTACAAAATACTTATTAGATACAAATAGAAAAACAGTATCCTTACAATGTAAAAACAAGGCAGACACCACCTTCACCAAATCATCAAAGTTAACATCATGAGACTCATCAACATTATGAATCCCTTGGTATGATGCCCTGAGAAGACACAACATTATTTCTGTGGCACTCCTTTCAAAATGCATTACCTCAATCTAATCATAAGAAAACATCAGATAAACCCACATTCAGTGGAAGCAGATATAATGAGCCATTTGTCCAGAGTAAATCATATCTGAAGACTCTGGGAATTTCTCCCAGAAGATGAAAATAACAGATTACCTAAGTGTCTGAATGTCTTAAGAGACAGATAATTGATGAGGAGTTGGAAATTGAGTAAGGAATATGTATGTAAAAAGTTAAGCAAAAAATAAACAAACAAACAAACAAACAAACCCTAGTAATTATTAACTATAGGCAAAATAAAAAGTTGTACAGAAAAAATAATCTTGGTATCCGCACAGCATTGCTAATGACAATCACTTAATGAAAGTTACTATCAAAGTTATATATGCACATTGTTTAAAGAGTCAAGTAGTTTTAAAAGGCTTATTCTTTAAAAAAAAAAAAAAAGGCAGTCTCTTGCCTTGTTTCCCAGTTTCCTTCTCTCTAAAGGGATCCACTTTCTTATCTTTTGCAGTTTCTTCTGGTGTTTCCTTCATGTCTCTAATAATTATTTTTATGTTGCCATTTCTTGTTTTTTTTCTAGTTTAGTCTTTATCCAATATTTTCTCACCCAAAAAAATTAGAATTTAGTATTTGTTTATACTGAATCCAAAACAATATTCACAAATAACACTGATAGTAACTTTCATAAAAATAAAAACTCTAAAAAGAAATCTATAAATGTATATAATTCTGACTATAAATAGGAAAGAAGAGCTGAGAAGGACTGGGATTCTAGGTATAGGTAGAAGTACTATAGAGAGTACAATTTGATAGAAATAGGAAGGAAAAAAAACAAGGTATGAAGTTTCTAGGGAAGTAAATGCTAAACAGATTTCAGTTTCCTTCGGAAACCAGGGAAGCCTCAAGTGCAGGGCAGCCTGCTCATGATCACTTGGGTTGGCACCTTATAATAGCCCTCCCCGCCCAGTTCCCCATTACTCACTTGTATATTGACCATCTGACATCTCTCTTTCCACCATCCAAGGTTCCTTCCCTTGCTCCAATAAGAAGATTATGTTGGGCTTAGAAATGGAGAGTCCTGTTTACAGAAGAAAAATGAGAGCAAGAGAGACAAAGAGAATATGCTACAGCTGTCCCAGCACTCATACTCAATCTCTTGGTTATTAGGCAAGAAAGTACATTAGAGGAAGGGCTAGAGAATAGAATGATGCTTATATGAAAGATGAGGAAGATGTAGCTTCTTCCATAGCAATGGTTCTCAAACTGCTAGAACAGAAGCACCATCACCTAGGGACCTACTAGAAATGCATATTCTCAGGCCCCAACTCAGATGTACTGAATCAGATATACCACAGAGGTTCTAAAACTTTCATGGGCATCAGAATAATTTGGAGGGGTCACTGAAACCCAGACTGCAGGGCCTATTTCCAGAGTTTCTGATTCTGAATGGTCTAGAGTGAGACCCCATAATTTGCAATTTAACAAATTCCCATACCATACTGATGCTGCTATTCCAAACCACAATTCTACAGCAAAGGGAGCTATTTATTTCTAACTCTACAAAACTACTTCAAATCATTTCCTGGGAACAGGAAATAGAAATTCAGTTAAGCACTTCAGATAGTCCCAATGGAGGAAGCAAAAACACCCAAAGGAAAGATTTTGAATAATGGGGAAGAGACATTCTTACCAAGCCATACCAAGTTCCTGTAGTTCTCCAACATGACATCTCTGTATAAATCCTTCTGAGATGGGTCTAGCCATTCCCACTCTTCTTGGGAAAAATCTAGAGCCACATCCCTAAAGGTCACCAACCCCTAAAATTAAAAATTAAAAATTTATTTGCCAAGTGCTCCATATAGTCCCAGAAAAAAAGGAAGGAAAAGGAAAAGGAAAAGGAAAAGGAAAAGGAAAAGGAAAAGGAAAAGGAAAGAAAGGAAAGGAAAGGAAAGGAAAGGAAAGGAAAGGAAAGGAAAGGAAAGGAAAGGAA
>NW_011889109.1:314249-438601 GCF_000151845.1 Pteropus vampyrus | reverse complement strand
AAAGGAAAGGAAAGGAAAGGAAAGGAAAGGAAAGGAAAGGAAAGGAAAGGAAAGGAAAGGAAAGGAAAGGAAAGGAAAGGAAGGAAGAAAGAAGGAAGAAAGGAAGAAATTCTATCAGAGTTCCAATCTCTAAGTGGTCCAAGGAAAATAATTATTGGGGAACAAGTACATGCCCAGGTTTGTCAAATATTTTGAGAGAAAAAGAAAACTATCAGCAACAGACTTACTCATTGAAAATTATGCATTTTTTGAAATGAAAGAGAAAGGGCATATACACAGGAAAAAAATTAGCTTATAGCATGAACCGAGTTTTATGACATGAGAGTACATGAACAAAGGCTAAATTTTATGTTACATCTATTAAGCATCAAGACATTCTTATAGGGAGAATTCCTTTATATTACCCAAACAGGAATATCAGATGGCTCAGAGTAGTGAAGGAAGGTCTTGAATTAGGCTTTAACAATAGGTCTAAAATTCAGACTTTATATGTAAGGAGAAACTTCCAGGAGTGTCTCTTGAAGAAATAATGAAATGTATGTGAAGAAATTTAGATTGAATTTTCACTGGAACATTATATAAAAAAATCTGGAAAAAATGTACATGTCCAAGTAAGAGTTTGAGCTATACTATAAGCTATATTAGGGGAAGGACATATGTTTTATAAGCTCATGTATATCCAGTGTCTATTACAAAACCTGTCACATTATAAACACTCAGGAAATATTTGCCACTTAGTGAATAAATGGTGAAGTCTCCGATAATACATCCATATGAAGAGTACTCAATGCTTAAAAATGACAGAGTTCCATTTTGCAGAGAATGGTCTCATTTTGTATAAAAAATAATAAAATATCAAATATAGTTATTCTACAAAGTAAAAATAGATGAATGTGGCTATAGAAAGAAAAAACACAACTACATAGTATTGTATAAATTCTGTGTGCCCCTCTACACTTCTCTGTGTCATGGGAGACTCCCTTTTCCCATTCCATTTTCAGTTGGGTTAATCCAACATGCAAGACATGGGAGGGAGGAAAGTGAGGTACAAGATTTATTCTCCTGGCTCCCTCCTCGCAGCAATGCCCACTGTGGTCTCTGTCCTTCAGTCAAAGGTCACAGTGGCTGTCAGGGGCCCTCTCTGCTCAAATATCTCTATCCCTGGGTTCAAGCCTACACTCAGTAAAGGAGCTCTGTTGTTATGAGCCCCAAGCTATAGCACTATCCTTTGTAGTGTCTCTATATACTTGTAAATAGTTCCCTTTTGAAAGGTTTCTTGCCAGAACCCAGACTGATAAACATGTTGATCCAATGTACTTCTAGGATATGACCAGAGATCCCACCAAAAGCACCGCTAAGCAACTCTACTCCACTTCCTTAGTAAATTCACTCTCTCACTCCCCGACTATTTCATACCTTCTATCTCTCAAATCACCACCAACACCTCTCTGTTCTTGCTTTGAAATTCTTCATCCTCTAGCCCACCATATGTATTTATTGACCTGATTCCGTGCTCATTTTTCTGACTTCTCTCTGTTACTACAGATAAAACTCTTGGCTTCCTATCTAAGACCAATCCTTCCATTGTCCATACAAGAACACTATTACCCTCTCCCTTGTAAACATCAGGGAGATATCTATCACCAGTATTTTCTCACTTTATTGGAATATTCCTATCAGTATATAAGCTGATGCAATATCGTCTATCGTATAAATAAATTCCCTTCATGACTTCATTCTAGCTATTGTCCCATTTTTCTACTCCTCTTAATAACAAAACTCTTTCAAAGAGTTGTTTAGATCAGTGATGTCTAACAGAAATACAATGTGAGCCACATATATGTGAACTTTTTCATTAAAAAAATGCACATAAATTTAGTAAAATTTTTATTTAATCCAATATATCTAAAATGTCATTTCATCTTGCAATCGATATAAAATTATTAATACTTTACATTCTTTTTGGTATTGAATCTTCAAAATTTGGTATGTATTTTATACACATAGCGCATCTCAATTCATAGTCATATGTGGCTACTGGGTACATTATTGGACAGCACAGGTCTCGACTGACTCTAATCTCACTTTTTTTGCCTTCTATTCTCTCTTGAATCTACTGCAATGATGCTTTCATCCCAACCACTCTATAAAGTAGCTCTTCTCAAGGGTATCAATAGCTTCCATGTTACCAAATCCAGTGTCCAGTTCTTGGTTTTCATCGTCTTCAATCTCTCTCAAAAGGATTTAACTCAGTAGATTATCACCTCCTTGAAAGATTTTCTACTCTTGACTTCCAGGACTCATACTCTTCTGGTTTTCCTTCCATATCAGTCTTTTCAGTCTCTTTTGCTGGTTCTTTCTCTTGTCAGTCTCTAAATGAAGAATGCCCTAAAGTTGATCCTTTAACTTCTTTCCTATCTACATTCACCGCAACCCTACCTTCAAGATAATCTCATTTTGTCCTCTGGCTTTAAATACACTATTGACTCTCAAATTCACATCTCCAGTCCTGAACTCTAGATATATAATCAATATTCCACTTAGATATCCAACAAATCTCTCAAACTTATTATAACTGGAACTCAATTCTTGATTTCTATCTCATCCCACCTAGTCTTTCCATGTCAGTAAATGGCATGACCATTTACACAGTTGCCCAGATCAAAAATCTCTGTAGTCATTCATCATGTCTTTCTTCCTCTCATATTTCACAACCAATCCCTAATCAAGTCTCTTATTTTCTATCTCCTATATATATCCTGAATCTCATCAGTTCCAATGCCACCACCAAGGTCCAGGCAGCTATCACCTCCCACCTGGATTACTGCTGTAGTCTCCTGGATGACTCCCCTGCTTCTACCCTTACTTCTCTTTTCCTTTTAAAACATAAATCAAACATATCACAAACATTCCAATGGTTCTCCTCCTCCCTTAGAACAAAACTCAAAGTTCTGATCATGACTTTCAAGGGCTTACATAATTTGTTCCCTACCTACTCCTCTGACTTCACAGTGCTCATTTGCCTCCAAGGATACTGGCTCAGTGTTAGTCCCATAACACATCAAACATGCTTCCACCATAGTAACTTCATACTTCCTATTGCTTCTACTTTTAAAGTTCTTCCCTAGATCTCCACAAAACTTCCTACTTTCACAGAGGTATTTCTTTGCTTAAATGTCACTTCCTCAGAGAGGCCTCCTTGACATATTTAATAAGGCACTTAATAATCACACTCTATCCTTTGTTTCACTTGTATTCGTCTCCAACACAAAAAAATCATGATCCATCTAAAGAGAAGAGTTCTATTTCATCATAAATTTGAGCACAATACTGGGTAAAAGAGATACTAAATGTTTTTTTTTTTTTTAAGGATTATATGAACAAATGGTGGCAATAGAAAAGTAGAAAGAGTGCTTACTGGGCTATTTGTGACTCTCTCCGTAGTCTAAAGTCCTGAATATTGAAGTGGAATTTCTGGAAACAAAGCGAAAACATCAACTTACCTGGGACATGGACTTACAAAGTCCAACAGCCATTCCTCCTTCCTTCTTCAATTTTCTCTCTTAGAAAATAAAGTCCTGTGAAGGCAGAGTTAAGGAAGAAAAAAATAGCACACCAGCCCTATGTTGCTGATCTGAGACTTACACAGATAGAACTATTGCCCTTTTATGGTCCCCCTAGCCTCAGGCCTACTCCTTTCCAAGATCTGAGAAAAAGGCCAAAGCTGATCTTAACCCTTTAAGTCTTGAATGATATTAAGGACACATAGCCTGAACTCAACATAAGCTAAAGTCCATCCTATGGCCAACAAGACAGTTTATAATCTGGCCCTGGCTGCCCCACATACCTCATTTCCTACCCTTCTCACTCCTGTTCACCCCACTTTAGGCACAAAGGTTTCCTTACAGTTCCTCAAACACTGCATACACTCCTTCTTCAAGGCTATTGTCTTTGCTTTTCCTTCTGCCTGGACATGGCTCACTCCCACTCTTCATCCTTATCTGTGCTCAGTTGCCACCACATAAGAGGAGCTTCCTTGAAAATTCTATCTAAAGAAAACCTCCCTTCCTTATCCAGTTTCTTTTTCCTTATCCAGATTTACTTTTCTTCTTAGCTTTTATCACCATTGAGTATGTTACTTATTTTTTTCTGTTTACTGTTATCTTCCCAATCAATAGTTGTCTTCTCAATCTAAGAGAGCTAGGATTTTGGGGTTCACTGGTGCTAGAATGCCAGAATCACGATAGGTGCTCAAAAACTATTTGATAAATGAATACATCTTACTGTGCCTCAAAACCACAAAGGCACGTGCTACTATCCCCATGTTACCAACAAATGAAACTGAAGTTCAAAAAGCTTAAACAACTAACTCAAAGTCCTAAGAGTCGAACTGCAATGTGACTCAAAAACTGGTCCTCTTTCAACAGACCACAGTCTTAATGAAAAATATTCAACATAACATGAAGAATCAATGCCATATATTTCTTAGAGAAGCATCTTCAGAGAAGGCAAATGTTACCATTATTCTTCTTCAGAAATGCAGCCTGAGGCAAATATTGTAAAATTTTAACACTAAACCAGTAACAAACTCTACTGCCTCACATATGTTTCTTGTCCTCTCAGAGCCAACATTTCTTCATTCTGAAAACAAGGATAGTTGTTTTGACCTGGAATTTAGGAGACATGACTCCCAATCTGTTCTACTCTGCACTAGCCAATTTAGGCTTTAATAAAGTTATTTCCTTAGGGCAATGTAGCTTGAAATTGTCCATAAATGCTTTTGCACGGAGAGGAGAATAGAAGTCTTATCAGCATCTGGGAGCCCTAAGTAGCATCTGCATAAAAAAAAATGTCTTTTAAATTTGTTTGCAAATAGCTGTGTATCTCTTGGGTAATATTTTCCAAGTTTGAAATGAGCCATCAGTCTCTGATAGAAGGTAGTGTTAGACTTGATTGAGCTTTACACAGCCCCCAAGCAAAGGCTGACTCTCCACTCCTTCACTCACTTGTTTACATGACCTTGGGCAAGTTAATCCATCTCTCAGAACCTTTATTTCTGTCAAAATTGCATGAGCCAACTCCTGGCATAAAGAAGTGTCACCCTTGTTCCTTCTTAGATTCTACACATATTTGGAAAGAAAATGAAAACATTTTTATTAACTGAGAAAATCAGAACGAAAAATTTAGCTCACTTGGTACATCAGAAAAAGAGCCATGGATTGGCCTCTCTCGACACCAAATATGGAAGAGTTTGACAAAGAAAATGCTAAAATCTCCAATTCTGCAGCCTAAGGAGAGGAAGACTGGGCTTTCGGGTCGGGCTTTCCTCCTCCATAGGAAGCCAATTTGAGGATGGTCTCATTACCAAGTCTTCAGACCGGGTCCTGTGACTCACTTGGGGACTGAAGGAAGAGACCCAGATTGTTACCATATCCCAAAGGTACCTAGTCCAAGACCATGGACAATCCCCTCCAACACTCTCAAAACCCAGGCCCCCCAATTTTCACTTTAGTAATTAAAAACAAGGGCTCTGGAGCCAAACTGCCTGGGTTCAAATCCTAGTTCTGTCACTTAACTGTGTGAACTTGGGCAAGTAATTTTAATCTTCCTGTGCCTCACAATCACACACTAGGTCACACGTACACAAAATTCTTACCTAGTCACACTCAAATACATGGTTGCACAATCACATCCATGTCACACACACAGTCGTATTAAAAGTAGAGATGATGATATACAATTACTCCAACAGAGAGACAGTCGCATAAAATCTCACACACTTATACACCACACAAGGTCACACATCCCGTCACAATTACTCATACAAAATTATACCTGCAGAGATAGAAGGGCATGGGTACACAATCACACCTGCTGTCACACAGTTACATCCACAAGAGGCAAGTAAGTGGTCTAACATAATCACAAACACACAGATTCACGAAGCGACACACAAACAATGTCACACTCGCAGTCTCTCACAAACCCATACAATAATAACATACCTGCAGACAGTGACACACAAACACACAGTTTTATACCAGGGACAGGGAGTCACAATCGTGCACAACTACACACACACACACACACACACGGTGACACACAAGAATCACACGCTGTCACATCCGTAGCCTCTTATACGTGGTAACACAGTCTCCCCAACGACGCCTGCCTGACCATTCTACCCTAAGCCGATCCCTGACCGCTGGCTCTAGCGCCCAGCCAGGCCTAACTCACCCCCGGGTGCCGCGGGCTCCGAAGACCCGCCCAGCGACCTGACCTGTGACGTCGCCTCCCAGAAACCCCAGCGGGGCGGACAGGGGCGGGGACTGAGGCGCGCGGCATCCCGAGCTCTGTTGGGGGAACATCCAGCTGCAAGGTCCTGGACGAGCTACTCAGCTTTTCCTTTCGACTCCGCGAACCACCAGCCCCAGAAGGCCTTGCGCCGCGGCTTTCCCAGAGGGCCCGCAAGGCTCGCTTTCGTGTTAGCATTACAAGCAGCCGCGGCCTTAGGAGCAGGTACCGGGAGAGCTACGTGCGACCCTGGGCGATCCTAGTCACTCAAATGACCTTGAGCGACTGTGAGGAAATGGTGAAGCGGTGCGCATTCGTAACCGTATGCTTAGGTGTGGCGGTTTGTGTGTGACTGTCGCTGCACACTTTGGGCTTGCGCACCAGGGACGACGGGTTCTGTCAGTGCAGTGAGTTTCTGTATTTTAAATCACGTCCTGTGATTGGAGGTCGTTGTGTGACAGATTGTGGATCTGTCGCGCAGAGAATGTGCAAGTGGTTGTGGGTGTGTGAGCGGGACTGCGGCTGACTTAGGGCGTGACCGTTTCTGTAACTGTTGTTATCCCAGAGGTCTCAAGAGTTTACCTGTGACATGCAGTGAAACTTTGTTTCTAGTCTTGCCTTTAGGGTTGAGACCGTGGGAGAAGTCTTTGTGTGTCTGTGTGTGTGTGTGTGTGTGTGTGTGTGTGTGTGTATGAGTGACTGCGTCCAGACTAAGTGTTCTCCCTCACTCACCTCATCCTCACCCATCCCCAACTCCAGCCATGGGCCAGGTCACTGTTATCTTCTTTTTTATATCCTTTCTGTACTTGCACCTGATGTGATGTAGGCACAGAAGGGCAATTGGATTCCATTTGTAGTAAGATGTTCATTTGCACCAAGACCATTTATAATGTAGCCAGTAGCTCTGGATTTTCCCTTGCTGCTCCTTACACCTTTTCGCTTTACAACTTCAATTAGGGCCCAGATTTAAGAAAACTGCCCACAGTCAGGAGGACAGATGTGAGTCCCTAAGTGATGTTAGAGAAAACCAGAGCTGAACAGTAGATGAAGTGATTAAAATAAATAAAAAGATTTTATTCAGGAACTATTTCAGTTAGGGAAGAGAGACTTCATATAGAACTGGGCCCAATTCCAAATGCAACAAAAACAAATGGGAATTTATAGGCAAGGAGCAGGTGTGTGTGGGGGGCGGGGCATGTCAGTAGATGGAAAATTATTAAGAAGAGACATCAGGGGGGAATTCTTGCTAGACTGACCAACAAGATTCTTGCTGAGGGGAGGCCAGGATGATCATAAACCACCTGAGTGGATAAGAAATTTAATTAGATATTGTGATCACATATTCAGAACTCCGGCTAAACCGACTTGACAGAATTCTTGCTAAAACAGGGTGATGCAAAGGCAAACGCTGAAGCTAAAAGGTTAAAGGCAGGTTGGGAAGAGTGTTCAGAGGAGCCCAGCTAAAGTTTGGTCAAGAAGAGTCTTTGCCAGTGACAGTTCTGAACAACGCAGCATTCTTCCCCATCCCAATCTCTGGAAGATCTGGAAAGTGCACCCAAGTCAAGATCTTGGTAAACAGGGATATGTGGAAGCAAGGGGGAAGTTCTTGAAACAAGAACCCATCCTTGGAGAGTAATCTCTCCAATCCCCTCCCCACAAAGAGCCCTCTGGCTGAAGCCAGAGTCATGGACAAAGAGAGTCTGGCTACTAGGGCTGAACTGATTTTCTTTTTACTCTGTGAAATTGGGCATTGTTACTTTCAGAAGAAAGCAAGCAATTGTTTTTTTAAGGCTCTACAAACATTTTATAGTTGGGTTGCTTTATGGGAAAATTTACCAGTTAAATATTATTTGGATGATAATTATGCTTTGGTAATGACAAACATATTAAACAGCTCTTCCCTGGACTTGATTATCATGCAGGTTAGAGATCATCTTAGACATTTCATACTAAAATGCTAAATATTTAAGATATTCCATTCTTGACTGGCAAGGTTTACCTTCAGAGAAACTTTATATATGTACGACTATCTCTTCATATGTCAATAATTGATCATAGGAAGACTTTTTGTCCTTTATTTATTTTTCTTATCTCAGACCACCAAATTCAACACTGGTTTGACTCAGTCATGTCCAGTAGAGTAGGGCATTGGTCTTCAAAGTATGCCCACTAAGTAAGTAGTTATACTGCAAAAAAGAAAAGAGGTAGGACTGTCCATCAGAGCCAAGAAAGCAGAACTACACTGGGAATTTCAAACAGGAGACTAATTACAGGAAGTTAATTACATAATATTGAAGGAATGAAACAAAAAGGAGGATACTTCAGGAAGCAGCTAAATGCCCTGGAGCTTGGAGAAAAAGGGTAGGAGGTGGGTTTACTAGAATCTAAGATCTCTGAAGAATCTCGGGCTGGCTATTAATGGGGCTAGGTGGTCTAGTGCTGGTAAAACAGAGTCTGCAGGCCAGCTGTAGCCCTCTGTTGCTAGAGAGATGCTGAAAAACTGGAAAATAGAAGCAAGTTTTTTCTCCCTTCCTGCCTTCCAATTTCCCTTTAATTCCTCCTTTGGCAAACTAAAACAGTATGCCAGCTAGCAAGGGAGACTGCAGAATACCTTTGTCAGAGTGCCACACCAAGCATCACAGAATAAAAGCATACTTGGAGCTGAAACAATGACAGGGAAACGATCACCACACAATCCTTTTTGTTTTTTAATAGGTTTATAGGATATTTTCCATTTACTTTTTTTTTGTATTTACGTTGTACAATTCAATGAGATTTTTTTTTCAGTTATAGTCAGCATGCAATAATATACCAGTTTCAGTTGTATAGCATAGTGATCAGAGATCCACATAACTTACAAAGTGATCACCCCACTAAATCTAGTACCCTTCTTCTCCCTAACATATTTATTACATTATTAACCATCTTTCCCAGGCTACACTCTACATCTCCATGTCTATTCTGCCACTATCCATTTGTACCTCTTAATCCCTTTGCCTGTTTTTGTCTTCCCATTCACCCTCCCACGTAGTATCCCTAAAAATATTCTCTGTATCTATGAGTTTATTTCTGCTTTTGTTGTTGTTGTTGATTTTGTTCTTTAGATTCCACATGTACGTAAAATCATGCAATATTGGTCTTTATTTGACCCATTTCATTCAGCGTAATACCTTCTAGATCCATCAAAGCAATACCTTTTTTCATTCCCTCCTTTTAGTCTGTGTGTCTTTTAATCTGAAGTGAGTCTCTTGTGGGCAGCAAAAGTAGGGGTCTTGTTTTCTTATCCATTCAGCCACTCACTCTGTCTTTTGGTTGGAGCACATAATTCTTTTCCATTTGAGGTACTTTTTGATGGGAATGTAGTTATTACCATTCTTTATTCCTGTTTTTGATACATGTTTTTTCTTCTTAAAGAAGTCCCTCCAACATTTTCTGTAATACTGGCTTGGTGATGATAAATTCCCTTAGCTTATTTTTGTCTGGGAAGCTCTTTATCTGTCCTTCAACTCTCAATGATAGCTTTGCTCAGGATGGGAGACCACCTAGGAATACCAGGTGCTGTAGGCATTAAAAAAAAAAAATTATATATATCTAAGGTAAATGACAGCTTTGCTGGATAAAATATTCTTGGTTGTATATTCTGGGTCTTCATCATGTTGAATATTTTGTGCAGGCCCCTCTGTCCTGCATAGTTTCTTTTGAGAAATCAGCTGCCAGTCTATGGGTGCTCCCTTGTAGGTAAGTAACTGCTTTTCTCTTGCTGCTTTTAAGATTCTCTCTTTGTATTTAACCTTGGACATTTTAATTATGATGGGTCTTGGTTTAGGCCTCTTTGGGTTCTTGGTTTTGAGGACTCTCTGAGCTTCTTGGAGTTTTATGTCTATTTCCTTTACCAGGTTAGGAAAGTTTTCCATCATTATTTCTTCAAATAGCTCTTCGACATCTTGTTTTCTTTCCAGTAGCATATGACATGGATATTTTTACATTTAATAGTGTCCCATAGGCTCTTTAAATTGTTTTTACAGTCTTGGCTTCTTTTTTCTTGCCATTCCGATGGAGTGTCCTTGGCTTTCCCATTCTTTATATAGGTCATTTGATTCTCTTCTTTATTCATTCTGTTTGTTCCATTTAATATACTTCTCATCTCAGATAATGTGTTCTTCATTTCTGACTGGTTCCCTTTTATAATTTCCATTTCCATTTTTGTGTTTTTTATCTCTTTGTCAAAGTTCTCACTGAATTCATTTACACTTCCCCTAAGTTCATTGAGTATCTTTATAACCAGTGTTTTGAAGTCTGCATCTGTTAGATTGCTTGACTCCAGTATTTCTGGGTCTCTGTTTTCTTTCATATGGTTTCTGCTTCTTTGTCCTCCCATTTTGGCTGCCTTTCTGTGTCTGTTTCTACGTACTAAGCAGTACTCTTAAGTCTCCCGGTCTCATTTGTGTGGCTTTCTGAAGTAGGTGTCCAGTGGCACAGTCCTGAGAGGGGTTCAGCTACAAGCCAAGTTTAGCCCCAGCCTGTTAAGATTCAGCAAGCAATCCACAGATGCTGTGCCTACAGTTGCCTCAAAAGGCCGCGCCAGAAACCGAGGCCAGCTGCCACCAGTGTGAGTCTAGGCACTGCTCAGCAAGGAGCACCTGACTAAGCAAGGACACACCTAGATGTGTCTTAGGTGGGTCCACAAGTTGGGGGAGGTAGAGTTTCAGTAAATCCTCTGGGCAAAGCAACCTGTGTTATCCAGTTTGATGATGTCTCTGCGATGGTGGCACTCAGTCTTCGCACTAGGAGGGGGGAGTGCTCAACAGGGAACAATGGATACCGCCAGCACTACTGTACTGAGCAAGTCTCGCCTCAGCCCTCACTCTGACAACTCAGTGTCCCCCTGTAAGTCCTGGCGCCCACTGCCCAGCCACTGGTGCTCAGAGCGAGCAGGTCTGTCACTGCGAAAGTCCGCTCGCGGACACAGCCCCTTTAAGAGGTGTCTGCCACTGCCAGTGCGATGGCCTCTGTCCCACTCAGCCGCTGGAGACAGGGTAGCCCCATGTCCTCGCTCTGTCCTACCTTTTGCTGTTGCAGGGTGATTTCTTAGGTTTCTCCCTAGTTGTATGGCTTGTTTATCTAGATCCTAGGTGATTTTCCTTGCTGTTTGCTCTTTGTTTCTGTCACAACTTTGATTTGGTCGCCAGAGGGATGGACAGAGTCTCTATCATCTATGCCATTTTTTTTTCTCTCTAGCACACAGCCTTCTTAAATTTGCTGGAAAGTAAATTCTTATACTTTTCCAAGTTCT
Organism: Pteropus vampyrus; assembly: GCF_000151845.1. Taxonomy (NCBI): domain Eukaryota; kingdom Metazoa; phylum Chordata; class Mammalia; order Chiroptera; family Pteropodidae; genus Pteropus; species Pteropus vampyrus. The sequence goes on along the minus strand of NW_011889109.1, from coordinate 427,014 downwards.
TTTTTTCTTCCCCAAAACTTTTCTTCACAATGTTACCATGTTCTTATAAAAAATGACAAAAAATGGTGCATATCTAGTAATGGTATCTTAATAACAAAGCAATACAAATTCTGAAATAACTTAATATGGAGTACTAATCTAGTTTAATATGGAGTTACTTGGATGAATTCATATTGTTACCTATTCTGTTGTAATTTATATGATATATGTTTTCCCAACTTTGTTACTATCTAATGTAAATATTTCATGGTGAACTACTTATTGCCCCCATGACTTCATGGTGTGAGTCATGGTATTTAATAAACTATTATGTACATTAGTTATTTTTTTTAATTGAAGTAGAGTTGACATATAACATTATATTAATTTTAGGTATACAACATAATGATTAAATATTTGAATATATTGCAAAATGACCACCACAATAAGTCTAGTTAACATCTATCATCATACAGTTATAAAAAATTTTTTTCTTATGATGAGAACACTTTAACAAAATTTAAATGTGTAATACAGTATTATTAACTATAGTCAGCATGCTGTACCTTATATCCCCAGGACTTATTTCTTTTATAACTTGAAGTTTGTACCTTTTGACCCCCTTCATTTTTTCCACACCCTCACCTCACCCCTGGCAACCATCAGTCTATTCTCTGTATCTATGAGCTTGGTTTCATAAGTTATTTAATATTTGAAGGCAGCAGTTTTTGTCTGAATTGAGAATGAAGTAAAGATGAGAGTGAAGAAACCAAGAATGATTTCTTAGTTATTTTAATTCACCACCCATATTCTGTGCACTAGAATGTTTTTCTATAACTCTGCTTAGAGAAGGATAAAAGCACAATTTGACCAGGGCTACTTGGCACTGCTTATTGAGTCATTTGGAAAGAATCCATACTCTAATATTAATGATTGTGCAGAAACTCTCCACACCAGTTTGCGAATTTCAAATACAGATAAATACAAAACCTGTGCCTAATTTCTGGGAAAGAGAATTTAGACTTAATGGGTAACTTCCAAGATTCAAGAACTGTGTATTTTCTTTTGTAAATGTTATTTGTTCCTCACGATACTACAAATAAATATACTTAACCAATTTTACAGTTGTGGGAATTGGGACTCAGAGGTGTAACAACTTACAAAAGTTCAGATAACTGGTATGCGACAGGAGTCAACTTTATTCTCTTTAACATATATATCTGTGATGGTGCACCTTGATACATCATTTACTAAGCTTCATCTTCCTTAATCAGAGCAGTGATCTTTCAGATATTTGGCTACGTCCCCCATGAAACAACTTTGAAAACTAACATACCCCCTTTTACATTTTTAAGTTGACACCTACAGTATTTTCTTCATATTTCAACTTTAAATAATGCAAAGATATTTCTAGCATGTTTTCAGTACTGTCATTCATTAATCATACACAAGCAAGCTCTCTTTTGAACATTTAGTAATTTTGCACTTAACCTTTTTCTTGAAAGCATTTCTATTCCATTTTCATTTTCTCGAAATCATTTCTATTCCATTTTCACTGATTTTCATTTTAATGTAACAATTGCTCATCCTTATATTTTTTATTAATTTACTTTGTTTTACTTCTCTGCAACAAAAATGAAATTTTAATTTTTTTCTGATTCAATTTTTTCTGTGATTCAATTACTATTATTAGTACCTAGTTGATCAAAATAATAAATGTATTTAATATTTTAATAATTATTAAACATACAAAGGGCCATGATTTGGCCCTCTTTTGGCCAAACCCTTTTCTTCCTGGTGAGAAGTCCATATGCAAAAAGACAAGCTGTCCAGAGCTCATAACCCCCTTTAGACCACGCTCTGGGTATTTGAATCCCTAGAATTCCCCACTCAGATGGCTTCATGTCTGCTTCCAGAGCCTGTACCTCTTCTGTGTTCAAAGCTTCTTCTCATGATCTGTCCTCCAAAAAGTGAATGTGCAGCCTGTGAGCACAAGGCAGCTAAGTGGAAACTTTTGGCAAGACTAGACAGAGCTTAGATATGCAAGCTTCAAGACCCCTTATAGTGTGGGAAAAGGATGGAGGTGGGAAAAGAAGAGGGCTGGCTAGGGGCCTCCACTTGTACTGTTGACTCAGGTCTCTAAATGTCTGTGGCGGGTTTGCTTGTATACAATCTATTTTGGAGAGCACTGGTCTTGTTAAGATATGATGGTGGTTTGAGTTAGAGTAGTAAATGTTAGAGGCAATAAGAAACGTCAAATTAGGGTAAAACTAACAGGAGCGACTGATGCTTGGATGTGAATATGAAGGAGAGATGTTAAATATAATGCCTAATTTTTATTCTTGAATATTTGGATGAATGGTAGTGTCATTTACCAAGATAGAAAATAGTATGTAGCAACTATATAGAATGGGGATATGGAGATCATATTAAGTTTGAGATGCTTATTAGATATCAAAGAGGTAATATCAAGTAGGCATTTGGATATATGTGTGTGGAGCTCAGTGGAAAGGTTGGTAACTAGAGTAAGAATTTGGGAATTTCAGTTAAGATGCTATTAGCTGGAAGTTATATAAAGCCCAACTGAAACTTTTATAATAAAGGTATTTATTTCTCCACTTGGCAAGAAATTCAGATGGTTTAGCAGCTGAGCAGTTATATCAAATGCATTTTATATCATTTGTTTTCAGAAACAATGAACTCTAATGAGTAGGTTTGCCTATCACAGTGGTATGCATTAGCAATTCTGGAACTACTTAATATTCATTGTAAGAATGAACAAATGAGTATGAAATACTATGAAAATACTCTCAAAAATGGGAACAAAGCTCATTGTCAGAAAGAGAGTTACAGATATAGAAAGAAGGAAAGTTAGAATAAACCCTGTGGTGTTGGATTGAAATTGGATATGAACTAATATATTTTTTAGGCAGACAGATGAATATGTGTTTATATGGGCATACATATACATATTCTAGCTCTCTCAGCAGAGATAGCCTAAAAGCAATGACTATACCTGTCACCTAGGTCTTATTCTCCACTAAAAGCAACCACGGTTTCTTGGCAAAATGGATAATTCCAAGGTTGGTACTGAGAAAGTATAAAATGAGCCTTTAATATTTTGCTCTGTCAAGAAACTAAAGAGATGCTCAATGAATGATGGAGACATTGCAAAGAGACGGGAGCCAACTTGAGGGGGCTCCTACTGGCCAAATTTAGGAAATTTTCGGTTAAAAGTTATAAAAAGGATATATAGTTTTCATATCCCACAGTCACCCAATTCACCACTCAGAGGTAACTTATCAGCTAGGATTCCATCAAGATACCAGAATTCTCAATTTCTCCCCTCTCTTTTATCTTCCAAATCTTGTGTGTCTCTCTGCCACTCTAACAAAGAGTCATGTGAAAGAGAGGATTCTAAGAAATATAGCTAACTCACAGCTGCTCCTGTGAGAACATAGTAAACAGACAGTCCATTTCACAACAAATGTTACCTGTTTCTTGAGTTTCCTTCCAAATATTTATTCAAATATATACCTGTATTCTTTTCTTAATGGCAGCATATGATAACATACCGTTCTACTCTGATTTCTTTATTTACTGTCATGTTAATGAATATTCTATTTCTATAGAGTTGATGCCATTCTTTTTAATTGATGCGTATTATCTTATTGAATGGGTGTACCGTAATTTACCTTATTTATTCCCTATTAATGAAAATTTAAATTGTCCCCAACTTTTTGCTATTACAAACAATACAGTGAAGACCCTATTCATACATTATTTCAACTCATGCAAATATACCTTTAGGATAAATTTCCAAAAAGAAAATTTTTGGACTAAATGTAATATTTATTTGCAATGTTTATAAACATTGTTGAATTGATTAAAGCTGTAACAATTTATATTGTCACTGGCAAAATATGAAAGTGTTTGCATCCCCATACCTTTCAGAATGTTAGTAAACTTATGAACATGGTATGCCTTTGCATTTATTCAAGTCTTTTCTGCCTCTCAGCATCTTTTAAATATTTTTATATTAATCTTGCACATTTCTTATAAGTTTATTCTTGAGGTTTGTTTTTATTTTTATTTTCATCTTTTTATTGTTTTTGTTTTTATTACAAGTAGCAACAAAAAAAGGGAGAGTAATAAAAGTGAGTTCAGAAAGATAATAGGGCAGGCCAGATCATGTAAGACTTTGCAGGTCATTATAAGGAATTTAGACTTAACTCTAAATGAGATCGGAAGTCATTGGCGGATTTTGAACAAAGGAATTAGCTGATGGGACTTACGTTGTAGCACGGTCACACTGGCTGCTTTGCTAAGACTATGCTGACATGGGGCAAAGGAAGAAGCATGGACACTAGTTAGAAGGCTATTGCAGTGATCCATGCAAAAATAATGGTGTTCTAGACCACAGTGGTGGTAATTGATATGGTGAAATGTGGTCAAATTCTGGATATATTTTAATTAGACGGTAAAGCTGTCATGATTTTCTCATGGACCAGATATAAGTTGAGAGAGAAAAGGAGGAGTCAAGACTTTGACTTGAGCAACTGGAAAAAATGAAATTGTCATTTACTGACGTGGATAGGACTGTTGGAATTTTGGAGTTAATAACAGAAATGTAGATTTCAACATTTTAACTTATGGATCCATTTAAAGGGTTGGCTCTATCAATTCTAAAATTCATGTGAGAGATCTAAACTAGAATTTTAAATATGGGAGTTTAAGCATTGGCTAAATAAACCAACAACTGAGTTTAAAAAGAAAGAAGATGCTCATGGGCAGTATAGTGAGTCACTCTGACATTTAAAATTCACCTAGATAAGGGAGACTAGCAAAAGAGGCTGAGAAAGAGTAACCAGAGAGGTAAGAAAAAGATTAGGTGAGTATGCGACCCTAAAACCCAAGTGGGAAATGCAACCCAAGGAAGAGAGTGACTGACTACGTCAAATGACATTGATAGATCAAGTAAGATAAGGGTTGAGAATCATTTGTTGAATTTAGAAACATTGAGGTCATTTGTGACCTCGAAAGTGGTTTTAGAAGCTTGATGAGGACAATACCTGATTAGAGTAGGTTTAAGACATAATATGAAGAGATTGTAAGCAAGTAAAATTTTGCTGGAAAGAGCCAGAAAGAAATAGAGCAATAGTTGAAATGACAAGTTAAAAGAGGCGTTAAAAAAAAAAAAATGGAAAAGAGAATTAGTACCATCCTTATATTCTAATTCAGTTGAGCAGAAATTTGATGATCAGTCTTATTCCTTTTCCATATTTTCTGGGTACTGTGTGCCATTTTAATTCATATGTAAAAGTCTACTTTTATACCTAGAATGTTTCTGTGGTTTGAATCTTGAAATACTGTTTTTCATTTCCATTAGTTTGAGTTTCTCCTTTGGTACTTCACATATGCCTATGTTGGGTCTCCTTTGTATATTTTTCATAGCTATAATTTTGTCTAATCCATTAAATATGTTCACATTTCCATTTCATTTTGTTTAATTTCTTGAACACGACATCCATGCCCCTTACTGTGCTTCTGATACTGTGAAGTTCCTTTTTCTCTGTTTTGAAAATGGTCCTCATTTCTATTTTTCCTTTCTATTTGACTCTAAGCTCTGTCCACCTTTAAAAAATTTTTTTATATATATATGCATATATATATATTTATCAATTATAGTTGACATATAATATTATATTAGTTTCAGGTGTACAACACAGTGATTGGGCATTTATATAACTTACGAAGTGATCACCCCAATAAATCTAGTACCCATCTGACACCATATGTATTATTTATTGCAATACTACTGACTATATTCCGTATGCTATGCTCTATACATCCTCATGACCATTTTGTAACTATGAATTTGGACTGTTTAATCCCTTCTCCCTTGACCCTTCCCCATATACCCTAATTTGGCAACCATCAAAATGCTCTGTATCTACGCGCTTGTTTCTGTTGTTTGTTTATCCAGTTCTCTAGATTCTTCGTAAAAGTGAAATCATATGACATTTGTCTTTCTCTGACTTACTCTACTCAGCACCCTCTGAGTACATACATGTTATGGCAGATGATCAGATTTCATTCTTTTTTATGACTGAATAATATTACATTGTATATGTGTACCAACTCTTCTTTATCCCATTGTCTATCATTGGGTATTTAGGTTGCATCTATATCTTGGCCATTGTATGTGAAATGTCCATATTTGTCTCTTGTTATAGCCTTTGTTTTAAAGTCTATTTTGTCTGGTATTAGTATTGCTACCCCAGCTTTTTTGTTTGTTTCAATTTTCATGAAATGTCTTTTTCTGTTCCATTACTTTCAGTCTTTGTGTGTCTTTTGATCTGAAGTGAGTCTCTTGTAGGCAGCATATATAAGGATATTAATTTCTTATCCATTCAGCTGCCCTATGTCTTTTGATTGGAGCATTTAATACATTTACATTAAAACTAATTGTTAATAGATATGTAATTATTGCCATTTTATTATTCATATTTTTTATCTTTTTTCTTTTTTTTTTCTTATTCTTAAAGAAGTCTCTACACCATTTCCTGTAATACTGGCTTGGTGTTGACGAACTTTTAGCTTTTTCTTGTCTGGGAAACTCTATCTGTCATTAGATTCTAAATGGTAGCTTTGCTGGGTGGAGTAATCTTGAAGTAGGTCTTTGCTTTTCATCACTTTGAATATTTTTTGCCAATCCCTTTGACCTGCAAAGTTTCTGTTGAGAAATTAACTGACAGTCTTATGGGAGCTCCCTTGTAGGTAACTAATTGTATTTCTCTTGCTGCTTTTAAGATTCTCTTTGTCATTAACATTTGGCATTTTAATTATGGTGTGTCTTGGTGTAGGCCTCTTTGGGTTCCTCTTTTTTGAGACTCTCTGAGCTTCCTGGGGTTTATGTCTATTTCCTTCACCAGGTTAGGGAAGTTTTCCATCATTGTTTCTTTAAATAGGTTTTTAATTTCTTGCTCTCTCTGTTTGCATTCTGGTACCCCTATAATGCAAATGTTGGACACTTGATGTTGTCCAAGAGGCCCTTTAAACTTTTGTCATTTGGGGGGATTCTTTTTTCTTTTTTATGTTCCGATGGATATTTTTGCTACCTTATCTTCCAAATTGCTAGTTTGTGTGTCTGCTTCATCTAATCTATTGTAGATTCCCTCTATTTTTTAGTTTAGTTTAATTCTTTATTTCTGATTTTTTTTTTGTAGTTTCTATCTCCCTTTTTTATGTTTCCTACCTCTTCATTGAAGTTCTCATTGAGATCATTGAGCATCCTTATAACCAATGTTTTGAAGTCTGCATCTGGTAGATTGCTTGTCTCCATCTTGTTGAGTTCTTTTTCTGGATATTTGTTCTGTTCTTTCATATGGGACATGTTTCTTTGTCTCCCCATTTTCACTGCCTCCCTGTGTTTGGTTCTATGTATTAGGTAGAGCTGAGATATCTCCTGGTCTTAGTAGAGTGTGTCTTAGTATGTATCCTATGCGGCCCAATGGCGCAGTCTCCCTGGTCATCTAAACTTGGTTCTCCAGATTTGTATACGTTGTGTGGGTTGTGTGTGCCCTCCTGTTGTAATTGAGGCCTGGTTGCTATTTGCATGTCAATGGGAGGGATTGATTGTGAGGACTGGCCATGACTATAGTGGAGGAGCTATTGTGCAGGGGCTGACCCTACAAAGCAGGATTCACTTTAGCAGGGCTCTTGTGCCTGCCCAGTCTGCCCTTTGGGTGTGTCATTTGTGCAGGCAACTAGGTGGTGTCTGGCTCGGTCCAAAGCAGCCACCGGGCATGCCTACCCTGGGGCCACTTGGAGGGGCCCCACTGCAGGCCAAGTTCAGCCACCACCTGCGCCCTTCCTAGGCCACCTGGCATGAGCCACAAAGCAATCTGCTGATAGCCACCACCTGTGATAGGCTTGGAGGTGCCTAGGAGAAGAAAAGCCGTGAAAAGAGGCCAGCTGCACTAGGACAGGGCTTAGGTATGCTCAGCAAGAGGTACGGGGCATACAAAGATCAGATGCTACTTGCTTGGGGTTTGTGAACCTTTGAGAGGTTTTAGGAAAGTCTCCAACATGAGCCGAGATAGGCCATTTGTATGGAAAAGCCGCTGGAAGAGGCTTCGATGGGTCTGCAAGTTGGGTGAGGTGGGGTCTCAGGGAATCACCAGGGTAGAGTGACCAGTGTTAGCCAGGATGGAGCTCAGATATGGCTCTCACCTAAGACTGGATGCTGGGACGGGGGAGGGCTCAACAAAAATACAATGCCCTCTGCCAGCACTTCTGTTTGGAAGAAAGCTGCCCCTCCAGCCCTTATCCTGAAGCCAGACAATTCAGTTCCTTCCCCTATGTCCCTGGCACCTTTTCAGCTGCTGCCCCATGCTAGAGCTCAGAGCAAATATGTCCGTCAGAGAGTAAGTTCATGTGCAGGTCCTTTAAAAGGCACATCTGGGATTCTCACAGTTCTTCATCTCACTCAGCCACAATCTTTGCTGGTTTTCACAGCCAGAAATCATGGGGATTTCTTTTCCTAGCACTAGAAACCTTGGTTTGAGAGCCCATCCCAATGTGCGGCCAGAACCCCAAGCTTCTCCAGGGAAAAGTCAGTAGCCATGATATCCCTCCTGATTCTCAACCACCACATGTGGCTATGGGACCAGCCCATTTCACATTCCTGCCTCTCCTACCGGTCTCATGTGGCTTCTTTATATGTACTTAGTTGTAGGACCTCTGTTCATCTATACTTCAAGCTATTCTCATTGATGGTTGTTCTGTAGATTAGTTGTAATTTTGATGTAGTTGTGAGAGGAGGCCAACATACTATTTACTTACTCTGCTATCTTGACCAGGACTCTTGTTCACCTTCTATATCTTATTGCTGTTCTATCATATTATCTATGAGATCTTGTATCTATGCTTTTTACTCATTTTGTAGAAAAAAAATTGCTTTATTTTTTTAAAATCACAGAGATATGTCGTCATAATTTTCATCTTCACTAAATTATTTTTAGTATGTATGGTTTCTTTCTAATCATTTGTTTTTCCTGTTCCTTTTCTCCTCTCTTTTCTTGTCATCTTACTAGTTGTACTATGCTGTTTCCTTTTTATGATTACTCATCTTTGAATGAAATGAGTTTTTCCTGGATCAGCTCTTTGAACGAGGTCTGTATTTCAGATAAGCAGGAATTCTTACAAGCATGTATGTGTGAGAAGAAAGAGAGGGGGAGAGATTGGGGGAAACTGAGTACTGTTTTAACCTTCACTTCTCCACAGCTAAAGAGAAGTGGTTGTTATAGGGCTGTTAACACTGAAAAGACTTCTTTCAATGCCTCACCAGGAGATGATCATTTTCACATCTTATTACGTTTTGGGGTTTTTGTTCATCCCTGCTTATCCTTTTTCTTCTTAATGCCAGATTGATTCAGGAAAATCTATACACTGTACTGTTTCAAACAAGAGATTCCTGATTTTTGCCTTTTAATATATACTATTTTGAGAACTGTACTACCACCATTTTTTTGAGATCTGTAGTGATGAATATTTTCCTGTCTTATCCATTTATTTATTTATTCAATTATTTATTTACATCAGTATGGACTTTTGGAATCTTACTTTATTCAATGGGTTTTAATCCATGACTAGCACTATTTATTTTGATGCTCAAATTGTCCCAATTTTGGCCCAAAGGAGCCACTTCAGTTTGACTACAGTGACCCTTTTGACAGGCCCGCATCACTTTTATAAAAGTTTAATTGATATAATTTACTTATACAGTTAATTTAAAATGTACAATCAGTTGTTTTTAGTATATTCACACAATTCTTCAGCCATAACCACTATCAAATTCCAGAACATTTTCATCTCCCTGAAAAGAAACCCCATACACATTAGCAGTCACTCCCCAATCAAGCTTCCTTTCAGACCCCGGCAACCACTAATCGACTTTCTGCCTCTATGGATTTGTCTATTCTTGATATTTCATAAAATTGGTATGCAATATGTGGCCTTTTGTATCTGGCTTGTTTCACTCAGCATAACATTTTCAATTTCTGTTCATGTTGTAATATGTATCAGTACTTTATTCTTTTTTATGGCTTAATAATGTTTTATCATATGGCTATACCACATTTTATTTATCCACTTATCAGTTGATAAACAAAGTTTGAGATGACAAGTATATTCAGATGCCTCAAGGGTGGCCGGGGAATATGTCTTTTTGGAGGTGAAAGTAAACTCAGCTGAGGAGATGTTGAAAGAAGCACTGAACAGACATATTAGCTAAATCTATAATATCAAAATATTTACTGGTCGCTGATTGAGTAGAGTCAGTGATTTCAATAATACTGGATATGAAAGCCTTAATGAGTGTAACCACAGCCATTTTAAGTTGTTATTTTAAATTTTAAACCATAGTAAGTTGTTTTCATTTGTTTTATAATCTGTGAGGGCTCATTTATTCTTTCCAAGTTTAAGAACAGGCCAAATTTGTCTTTTAAATGGAGAAACTGTGGGGATAATCACCCCTTCTCTAAATAGGTTTTATATGACATGTTTCAATCCTTGAAAGCCCTGTTTTAATTTACACTGGGCAGTATTAACTATTTTAACTGAAGAATAACAGCTTTTCAAGCCAACTTATAAGTGTTAAAGACTTAATTTTAATTTATTACTCATTGGGTCATAGTGTCTGTGCCCACTATAGTATATTTTAACATAGTGGGTGCTATGGCCACGGGAATTTAGGCAAAGCAATAGCTCCAATAGTTAAGATGAGGCATAAGTATTTGTTTTCTATTTTATGTTCATTAACTCCTTAAAAATTCATCCAATAGTTTATAGGAGAAACCTTGTTTAAATTTAGTGTGATCCCTAGATATAACTCTAATTTGAGCCCCAGTATTAACTCCATGAAGATTAGCCAAATGGTTAATTTTAGCAGATGTTAAAGTTAATTCAGTACCTATGATATAGAAGTACAAAAGCCAGTTAATTATTACCCTTTGTCTTCTTGAGGTATAAATTCTTTTAGTAAAGTTTGGATTTACAGTTGGTTCAAATTCTAAACCTCTCTTTCAGTTTTTGTTTCCTCCCCTGTATCCAAGTTCGTCCTTCTTTCCTTCCTCCCTCCTTCCCTCCCTCCTTCCCTCCCTCTTTCCCTTCCTTAGACACTACACCAAAACCACAATCCACAAATGGTAAACTGGGCCTCATCAAAATTAGAAACTTTTATGTAAAAAAATGAAATGATGAGCAGCTAACAGGAAGAAGATATTTGTGAAACATACATCTGATAAAGGACTTATATCCAGAATTTAGAAAGAACTTTCACAATTATATAAGAGGCAGCCCAACACTCAAATTTAAAAAATGGGCAGTGTATATGAATAGACATTTTCCCAAAGACTATATATCAATGGCTCTTAAATACACAAAAAAATACTCAACAGCAGTAATCATTAGGGAAATGCAAATTAAAACCACAACAAGATACCATTTCATACCCACTAAAATAGGTATAGTAAATGAGACAGAAAATAACAAATGTTGTCAAGAATGTGGATAAATGAGAACCCTCATACATGGGAAGTAAAATCATGAAGCAACCTTGGAAAATAGTTAAATAAAAATAAACAAAATTAGCATATAACCCATCAATGTCATTCCCAAGAAACTGAAAATATGTCTGTACAAAGACTTATACAGGAATGTTGCCTAGGGTTACAAGTGAGAATGGGGGTTAACTGTGGGCATGAAGAATTTTATTGGGGTGATAAAAATGTTCTAAAATTGATTTATGGTGATGGTTGCATCATTTGTAAATTTAGTAAAAATCACTAAATTGTATACTTGAAATGGATGAATTTTATGCTATGTAAAAATATACAATAAAGCTGTTAAAATCTCTTGTGTGCCTCATGTCTGTGTCTCTTTGCTCCACTGACCTTCTCTTTTGTGCCTCATTGCTCTCATCCCTTTCTTCTGTTTTCCACTCTATGTTCCTCTCTCAACATGTCCCTATAACTATGTTATTTTATCTCTATCTCCTATTTGTTTTTTTCCTGCCTCCTTTTTTCAGTGTCCCACTCTCCCTGTGTCACTATCTCTGTCTCTATTTCCTCCCTCTCTGTTTCCCCCATTTATACCTCTCTCTGTCCACTCTCCCTCTCTTTGGATCCCTGTTTCTGTCTCTCTGTGAATCCCTTGATTGTTCTCTGTACCTTGCTCACTCTCTCTCTCTCTCTAGGTGTTTCTTATGTGTTTTATGATATATTTATGTCAGTCACTCATACAGTAGCTTGTCTTGCCCTCCTTGTATCTCAGTATTTTTCTCCCTGCTTCTCTACCTCATTTCCTAGTATTAACAGGCTGTTTATGTCCTCTATGATGTCAGCTAAAACTTATTTTAATAAAATGTCTTCAAGTCAGCCTTAAAAAAGTGTCAGTCCTAATTTATATTAATGAAGGCTTTAGAATTTGATTTGGAGGAATTATTCTCTCTCAAAAAATATTCTTAGCATTGTTTTAATTATTGTATTCCAAGCCCACTGATAACTAAAGTTGCATTAATTAACAAATAACCAAAGCACTCTGTCCCGGCCAGCGGGACAAAACAACGCGGGACGAGGAGGAACCTGTGGAGGATGAAGGCGAGACAGGAGACACAAAGAAATGGAGGCAAGACAGTGTTCTGATCAAGCCTCAAAATTTTATTCAGCAGCAAGAGTATTTATACAGGATTAACAAAGGGGGGCAGGGCTAGCTGGGCGGGAGAGTATCTGCCACAAGCGCACTGGTTCTTAGCTGGTGGGGTGAGGAGTGGTAAGGGTTAGAGGGAGTGGAGGCAAGGGGATATTGTAATTCAAAGCTAGGCTGAATATTCAGGAAGTTAGATGCAGAACAAGGAACCACAGGATGCAGATGAGGCCTCGCCTAGTCACAAGATTCTTTGTTCTTAGTTTTGGCTCCCAACAGCACTCTACATACCTGATTTTCTGATTCATGTATTATACATTTCCCCTCACGTAAATCAAGGAAAATAAACTTCTATGCAGTAAATCAGTGTACAGTCACGTGATGTGTGAAGTCTATGGTAAAATCAAGATACAAAAAGTATCAGAACGCTCACTTGGGATCCCATACTACTTTTGTCTGTTTAGCTACTTATCCCAATAAGATTAGAAGGGCAAGGAGATAGGAAAAATTCACCCAATATTTGTAGGGAAAAGAAGGCAATGCAATGGATAAATAATAATATTCGAAACATTGTGCAGAACAACTGCATAAATGAGAGAAAAATATTCCATTCACAAAAATTAATTTGAGATACCTAACATATCTAGAAGACAATATAAGAAAATATATTCATGCCCTGGAGTTAGGCAAGGATAGAAAAAGCCATAACCATAAAAGAAAATTGTACTATATTGTACTTCAATAGATTAAAAACTTCTGTTCATCTAATGATACAGTTAAAGAAATAATTAGGAAAGCCACAGCCTAGGAGAAAATATTCACAATACACATTTCTTACAAAGGACTTGGAACTAGAATATGTAATAAACTCCTATAGCTAAAAAATCAAACCATCCTAATAAAAATGTGCAAAAGATTTGAACAAACACTTCACAAAGGAAGATGTATGAATGGTCAATAAGGACTTGAAAAACTACTCAACATTATTAATAAACAGGAAGACTAGTTAAAACAACATCACCAGAATGAGTAAAATTTTAAAGATTGGTAATATCAAATATGGAACAACTGTTACATATACATTGTTTATGGTTAGTATAAAGTGGTACAATACATTTGAGAAAAAGGTTGGCAATTTCTTATAAAACTAAACATATGTCCACCCTACCACCCAATTCCACTCATGAGTATTTACTCAAGAGAAATAAAAATAACTTTCACATTAATGGTTAAAGCAGCTTTTTTTCTAACAAGTAAAAAATAAAAATGACCAAATGTTCTTTTACATGTGCATGGTAAACAAATTCTAGCTTATTAATAGAAATGGAATATTACTCAACAGTAAAAGCAATAAACTGCAGATATTAGTGCAACATAAATGAATTATAAAAGCATTAAGCTAAGAGGACAAAGACATTACACAAAAAGTAATGCTGGCTGTTCTGATTAAGATGGTGTTCTAATTAAGATGTATGTAGATGCTGTGTTCGCCTCCTCTCTTGACCTCATGAAAATTATAAGTAAATTAAAGATCAACCATCATTGGGAGTCACCTGAGGTCTGGCTGAACAGAAGTCCAATGACTGAGGGCATACATAAGAGGCCACCTTGAGACTGGTAGAAGGGGCAGAGATGCAAAACAAGTCTGGTCCCACATCTGCATGTGGTGGTTGATAATCAGGAGGGATATCTTGGCTGCAGAGGTCCTCCTGGAGGACTGAGGGGTCTTAGCCCAATACTGGGTTCCCTTGCCCAGGGTTCCAGTGCCAGGAAGAAAGTCCCCACAACCTCAGTGGAGATTGTGGCTGAGAGAGATGGAGAGCTGTGGGAGTCACAAACATTCCTCTTAAAGGGCCCCCATGTGGACTTACTCCATGACGGATTCACTTGCTCTGAGCTCGATCACTAGGACAGCAGCTCGAGGAGCACCAGAACATACAGGAGGAACTGAGTTGTCTGACTTTGGATGATGCCTGAAGGTGGCTTTCTCCTGGACAGAAGTGCTGGCAGAGTTCATTGTTCCTTTGTTGAGCCTTACCCGTCCTGGCATGCTGACACAGGCAGCCACTGAATCTGAGTCTCCATCAACCTGGCTAACACTGGTCACCCTGCTTTGATGATTCCCTGAGACCCTACCCCTCCCAATTTGCAGACCCACCCAAGCCATCTCCAGTTTGTTTGTTTTTTTTTTCCATACAAATGGCTATCTTGGCTCATGCTGCAGACTTTCCTAAAGTTTCTCAAAGGTTCACAAAACCCAAACAAGCAGCATCTGGCCTTGGCATGCCCTGTACTGAGCAGCCCCAAGCCTGGCACTAGCAACAGCCAACCTTGGTTCCTGGGTTGGCCTTTTGAGGCACTTCTAAACCCAGCTTGGGTGGCTGGGCATCTGTGGATTGCCTGGTGACTCTTGCCAGGTGGCTCCGGGAAGTACACAGGCTGCAGCTGGACTTGGCCTGTGGCTGGGCTCCTCTAAGGAGGCCCTTGGGCCAACATGATTGGTGACTGGCTTCAACCAGACCTGGAGCACCAGTCAGGGCTGCATCTAAAGAGGACACACCCAAAGGGCAGACCAGGCAGGCACCAGAGCCCTATTAAAGTAAATCCTGCTTCGTAGGGTAGGCCTCTCACTGGCCAATCCTCACAACCAATCAGCCCGAGGTTCAATCCCTCCCAATGGTGTGCAAACAAGGCTCAACTATAACAGGAAGGCATATGGAATCCCTACAAGTGACTCACCTTGGCACCCAACTCAGGTGACCAGGGAAGACTGCACCACTGGGTATCACAGGATACCTATTACATAAAGTGACTCTACTAAGGCCATGAGACTTAGAAGCCCTACCTAACACATAGAAACAGACACAGGAAGGCAGCCAAAATGGGGAGACAAAGAAACTTGTCCCACATGAAAGAGCAGAATGAAGCTCCAGAAAAATAACTCAACAAAATAGAGGCAAGCAATCTACCAGATGCAGAATTTAAAACACTGATTATAAAGATGCTCAATGAATTTAGAGGAAAAGCAGATGAACTTAGTAAAAATTTCAACAAAGAGATAGAAAATATAAAAATGAAGACAGAAAACAAGAACCAGTTAGAAATAAACAACACAATAACTGAAATGAAGAATACATTAGGAGAAATTGATAGATGAAGCAGAGAATCAAATCAATGATTTGGAAGAGAAGGTAGCAGAAAACACACAATGAGAACAGCAACAAGAAAAAAGAATCCAAAAGAATGAGGATAGTTTAAGGGGCCTATGGGACATCAAGTGTAACAACATTCGCATCATAGGGATGCCAGAAAGAAAAAAGAGAGAGCAAGGAATTGAAAACATATTAAATAAATAATGATTGAAAACTTCCCTAACCTAATGAAGAAAATAGATACACAAGCCCAGGAAGTGCAGAGAGTCCCAAAGAAGATGAATCCAAATGACCCACACCAAGACACATCATAATTAAAATGCCAAGGTTAAATACAAAGAGAGAATCCTAAAAGTAGCAATACAAAAGTAGTTCATTATCTACATGGAAGCTCCCATAAGATTTTTCAGAGGAAACGTTGCAAGCCAGAAGGGATTAGCAGTAAATATTCAAAGTGATGAAAAGAGATGTATACAGGATTGTACTAAACATGGCGGAGTGAGAGACGTCCCTGGATCTCTCCCCTTGAAACAACTATAAGCTGAATATCTAAAACTCGACAAATAACACCAAAACTGCACAACAGCAAGTCTGAGCATGGGATCTGCACATAAGAGCTACCACAAGTAAGAACCCCAGGTGCCGGGCGGTGGACTGGGAAAAATAAAGAAGCTCCCTCTCGCAGCTCCGGATCTCCTTATAGGAGAAGAGGAAGGGGTGAAGGTGCAGTGACTTCCCTGAATAGCCATGCCTGTGAGTGCTATGAGCTCCACGCAGCCGGTGGCAGGACCCAGTCATCAGGGCAGAAAGCAGAGAGCTGGGTGGCAGAGAAACAACAGTTGATTTTTACCAGGCACAGTTTCAAAACTGCAGCTAGCCGCAGCCACCATCCCCCAACCCAGAGGGATCCTCCCTCCATACCCTCCGAGACCGAACACCACAGAGCTCCAGGGGAATCTGAGCAAACAAATTTGTCACTAACACTAAAAGGAACTGAGACTGAGGGTAGAGGCATGATTAATCATCTATAAAAAAATATAATATATTATTACAACTATATAAAACAGAGATCCAAGAGGCTTAGACACCACCTTCTAGAAACCAAAAGAAAAACACTTTCTTTGCAAAATACTAGAGACCATTATACAATAAACGTTCTTTCTGGGGGAAAAAAAAATCAGAATACACTTCCATTAATGCCCAGGTGGAGAAATTGTCCATTAAACACCATGAACAACAAAGGTGACAAGGCATCTCAGAGAAAAAGAGAAAAATCTCCAGAAAATAAGCTTACAGACATAGAAATATGCGACTTAAATGACAGAGAATTCAAAGATAGTACTTCTGGAAAACTCAATGAAATACAAAACAAATCATATCAACAATTTCAGGAATTGAAAAAATAACTAGATAAGCAGAATGAGCTCTTTAGCAAGGAGATTGAAACCCACAAAAAGAACTGAAAGACCTTCTGGAGATAAAGAACACACTGCAAGAGTTGAAAAATGAAATAACAAGCTTGGGAAATAGAGTCAACCAAATGAAGGAAAGGATCAGTGATGTCGAAGACAGAAATCTAAAAATAACTCAAAAGAAGAGAGAAACCAAAGAAGGAAAAATAATGAAAGAGAAATACAAGAACTAGCTGACACCATTAGAAGAGGAAACATAAGAATAATGGGCATTCTCAAAGGGGAGAAAGGGAACAGGAATTACAAAGCATTTTCAGACAAATAGTTGATGAGGATTTCCCAAATCAGAGGAATGAGCTGGATCTTGGAATTCAAGAAGTCAACAGAACACCCAATTATCTCAACCCAAAAAGGCCTTTACCAAGGCACATTTTATTAAAATTATCAAAAATCAACGACAAAGACAGAATTCTGAGGGCAACCAGGGAAAAGAAGACGGTAACCTATAAAGGAAAACCCATTAGATTATCATCAGACTTCTCAGCAAAAACCTTAAAATTCAGAAAGGAGTGGAATCAAATAGTCAAACTATTAAGTGAAAGGAACTACCAGCCAAGAATAAAGTATCCAGTCAAACTCTCCTTTAGATATGAAAGAGAAATAAAGACCATTCCAGACATACAAAAGGGAATTCTCCACTCCAAGGCCTGCATTACAGGAAATACTGAAAGGGGTCAGCTCACCTAAAAAAATGAAGAAAAAAAAAATTAGGAGTAAGGTGTCTAGCAGGCTGATAAAAGTAGAGGAATGCAACCCTTACTAAGAATAGGGCATTATAAACTTAAAAATAAGAAGAGATTTGCTATCATGAGATAGTAATGAACGTTCAGCATACATAGGGACAAATTGAGACAACAATGACTGAAAAAATAAAAATTCAAAGATCCAAATACACAAAGGGGAATGGAGATAAGGCATATACAGAAAAAAAGGGACAATTGTATATATATAACTATCCTCTGCATATTTGTAATGTTAACCATATACCAAAGATTCAGAACCAAAGTATATAAAATGAAACAAGAAGGATCAGAGGGAAAACTCACAAAAGCCAACCAAAATAAAGAAAACAGAAACACAAGGACAAGGAAGCAATAGAAACACCAAGCACCAGAAAGCAAAATATAAAATGGCCATAAGAAGACTTCATATTTCAATAATCACCCTGAATGTAAATGGACTGAATCACCAATAAAAAGGCACAAGTTGCAGAATGGATCAAAAAACAAAACCCAACCATGTGCTGCCTCTAGGAGACACATCTTAGTTCCAAAGACAAATATAGACTCAAAATGAAAGGGTGGAAAATGATATTCCATAGTGTAGTGGTTCGCACATCTGCTTTACACACAGTAGGTCCTGGGTTCATGCCCCAATGGACAGACAGTCCATGATCTATAGCAATGTCACCCTGAACAAGCCCAATGTCTGATCTCAGAAGCTAAGCAGGGTCGGGCCTGGTTAGTACTTGAATAGACCACCTAGGAAGACAAGTTGCTTTAGGCATAAATAATAATAATAATAATAATGAAGAAGATGATATTTCAAGCAAATGGCATTCAGAGAAAAGCGAGAGTAGTGGTAATAATATCAGATGAAATAGATTTCAAAATAAAAAAGGTAAAGAAAGATACGAAGGAACATGTCATGCACCAAAAAGACATAACACTTATTAATATCTATGGAATCATGCACCGAAAAGACATAACACTTATTAATATCTATGCTCCCAATCAGGGAGCCCCGAAATATGTAAAGCAATTACTAATAGAACTAAAGGGAGAGAGAGACAAAAACACAATCATAGTAGGGGACCTAAATACCCCACTGTCAGATATGGACAGATCATCCAAACAGAAAATCAATAAGGAAATAACATCCTTAAATGAAACATTAGACCAACTGGACATAGTTGACATTTATAGAGCCTTCCATCCCAAAACAGCTACTTATGCATTCTTCTTTAGTGCACATGGAACATCCTCAAAGATTGACCATATACTGGGACACAGAGATAGTCTCAACAAATATAAGAGGGTTGAAATCATACCAACCATATTCTCTGATCATAATGCTTTGAAACTAGAGACCAACTGTAAAAAGTAAGTGGAAAGAACAACAAATTCATGGAGATTAAACAACATGCTATTGAAGAATGACTGGGTCAAAGAAGAAATAAAAAGAGAGATTAAGAGATACATGTAAATGAATGATAATGATAGTACAACATATCCAAAATTTGGGACGTAGCAAAAGTGGTCTTAAGAGAAAAGTTCATATCATTACAGGCCTATCTCCAAAAACAATAATGAGCCTCAATAAACAATCTAACGCTTCATCTTAAAAAACTAATAAAAAAAGAACAAATGAAGCCTAAAGTCAGCAGAAAGAAAGAAATAATCAAAATTAGAGCAGAAATAAATGAAATTGGAAACAACAACAACAAAAAGAAAAAATAAATGCAACAAAGAGCTGGTTCTTTGAAAAGGTTAATAAAATAGACAAACCCCTGGCTAGACTCCGTAAAAAATAAAGAGAAAGGACACAAATAAACAAATCAAGATTGAAAGAGAGGAAATTATGGCAAACACTGCAGAAATACAAAGGATCATACAAGAATACTATGAAAAAGTATATAACACCAAATTATATAACCTAGAAGAAATAGACTAGTACTTAGAAAAATGCAACCTTCTTAGACTGAATCAAGAACTGGAAAATCTAAATAGACCAATCAGCAGTATGGAAATGGAAACAATTACCAAAAACCACCAAAAATTAAAAGTCCAGGACCAGATGGCTTCACCAGTGAATTCTACCAAACATTGAAAGATTTAATACCTATCCTCCTCAAACTCTTCCAAAAAATCAAAGAGGAGGCAATACTTCCCAACTCATTTTATGAGGCCAATATCACCCTGATACCAAAATCTGGTAAAGATAACACATAAAAAGCAAAACTACAGACCAATATCTCTCCTGAACACAGATGCAAAAATCCTAAATAAGATACTAGTGAACTGAATACAGCAACATATTAAAAATATGTTGGGCTTCATCTCAGAGACACCAGGATGATTCAACATACGCAAATTGATTAATGTGATCCACCACATAAACAAATTAAAAAATAAGAATCCTACGATCATATCAACAGATGCAGAAAAATCCTTTGACAAGATACAGCATCCATTTATGATCAAAACACTTCACAAAATCGGTATAGAAGAAAAGTATCTTAACACAATAAAAACCATCTATGACAAGCCCTCAGCCAACATTATACTGAATGGTGAAAAACTAAAAACCTTCCCTCTAAGATCAGGAACAAGGCAAGGCTGTCCACTATCGCCACTGTCATTCAATATATCATTGGAGGTCCTAGTGAGTGCAATCAGGCAAGAGAAAGATATAAAAGGCACCCAAATAGGCAACAAAGAAGTCAAACTGTCACTATTTGAGGATGACATGATTCTCTATATAGAAAACCCTAAAAACTCCACAAGAACACTACTAGAAAAAATAAGCAAATACAGTAAAGTCTCTGTATACAAAATCAACATTCAAAAATACGTAGCATTATATATTCTAATAATGAAGTGTCAGAAAAAGAGGTGGATAAAATAATTCCTTTTGCAATCTCAACAAAAAGAATAAAATACCTAGAAATAAATCTAATGAAACATGTGAAGGTCCTATATAAAGAAAACTATTAAAAGAAATCAAAGAAGATACAAAGAAATGGAAAGATAGTCCGTGTTCTTGGATTGGAAGAATCAACATAGTTAAAATGACCATATTACCTAAAGCGTTATACAGATTTAATGCAGTCCCCATCAAAATCCCATTGGCATTTTTTAAACAAAAAATCATCAGATTCGTATGGAAGCACAAAAGACCTTGAATTGCCAAAGCCATTCTGAGAAAAAAGAACGAGGCTTGGAGGCATCACTCTGCCCGACTTCAAATTATACTACAAAGTGACAGTAATCAAAATGGCATGGTTTTGGCAGAAAAACAGACACATGGACCAGTGGAACAGAATCGAGACTCCAGAAGTAAACCCATATTTATATGGGCAAATAATTTTCAACAGAAAAAGCGAAAAACATACAGTGGAAAAAGAAAAGCCTCTTCAATAAATGGTGCTGGGAAAACTGGAAAGCCACCTGCAAAAGAGTGAAACTAGACTGTTGTCTATCACCACACGCCAAAATTAACTCAAAATGGATTTAAGACCTGAAACAATAAAATACATAGAAGAAAACATAGGAACTAAACTCAAGGACCTTGGACTTAAAGAGGATTTTATGAATCTGACCTCAAGGCAAAGGAAGTAAAAGCTAAAATAAATAAATGGGACTACATCAAATTACAAAGCTTCTGCAAAAGAAATCATCAACAAGGTAAAGAGAAAACCATCCGAATGGGAAAATATATTTGCAAGCAATGCCTCCGATAAGGGCCTAATATCCAAAATATACAAAGAACTCAAACAACTCGATAACAACAAAAAATAAATGATCCAATCAAAAAATGGGCAGAGGACCTGAACAGACACTTCTGCCTACAGGATATACAAATGGCCAACAAATATATGAAAAGATGCTCATCACCAGCTATCAGGGAAATGCAAATCAAAACTACAATGAGATATCATCTCATACCTGTTAGAATAGCTATAATCAATGGAACAAGTAATAAGAAATGCTGGAGAGGATGCAGAGAAAAAGGAACCCTCCTACACTGCTGGTGGGACTGCAAATTGGTACAGCCTATATGGAAAACAGTATGGAGAGTCCTCAAAACACTAAGAATTGATCTACCATATGATCCAGCGATCCCTCTATTGGGTATTTACCCCAAAGTTTTGAAATCCCATGTCCAAAAAGATATTTGCACACCGATGTTCATAGCAACATTATCCACAGTGGCCAGGACATAAAAGCAACTGAAGTGTCCTACGATAGATGATTGGCTAAAACATGCCGATGGGATTTTGATGGAGATTTCATTAAATCTGTATAATGTGGTACATGTATAGAATGAAATATTACTCAGCCATAAGAAGAGATGAAATACTGCCATTTGCAACAACTTGGATGGACCTTGTAATATACTAAGCGAAATAAACCAAACAGAAGAAGTTGAAAATCACATGATATTACTTATATGTGGGATATAAACCTAAAAGCAACAAATGAACAGGAAAAAACGGAGACTCATGGACATAAACTATAGGCAAGTGGTTACCAGAGGACTATAGACTAGTGGTTACTAGTGGGGTGGGGTGGGGGGAGGTAGACAGTGTAAAGGGGGTCAAATATAGGATTTCGAGGGAGGATGAAGTGGGTAAAGGGGATCAAATATATGGTGGCTGAAGGAAACTGGACTTTGCTTGGTAAACACACAAAATATACAGATGTCAAATGATAATGTACATCTGAAAATTATATAATTGTATTAACCAATGTTACCCTAATAAACTTAATTAAAAATAAATAAATAAAATTGTCTAATGTACGCTTTATAAACATAAGACAATTTATTGCGAAACAAATGCTTTTATAGAAAGTAATGAATTTATGAAGGATTTTAGCCAATTATTATGCCTTATTTAAAGTGAAATATTCATACTATTAAAAACAATGTGTAAATTGCCATGCCTTTAAACAATACTCATGATATAACAAACATTAGAAAATCATAGCAGAAGTAAACCTTACAAATATAATGTAAAAACAACTATTTTAGATAGTCCAAGCCTTACTCAATATCCTAGGAGTAATAATGAAGAGAAAGTTTTAAAGTGGAATAAATGTGGGAGGTTCCTTCGAAAATACGTAATTCCTCATTTTAAAAAATACTCATTGAAAAACATACTAGAGAGAAACACTAATAACACAATGATTATGGAATAGCTCTTAAATAAAAGTTAAACCAAATATATATTGAAGAATTCTTGGACTTTGGGAAGAAAACTTCCAAACTTATAAGTATGCAATTATATTTTGATAATACTAAAAGTTCACTGAACAACACATAAATCACATGGCAAGGAAACTTTACTGTGTAGCAGCTTTGATGGGTCTTTCAGCCAATCATCAAATCTTACGGTACATTAAAGAATGTTTCAAACATTCACTATTAACTAAGCAGCAGAGAATTTGTTCTTTAAATTAAATTTATAAACAAATTGATAAAATTGAAGAAAACGTAACAAAAAAAGCAAGCGACTTTTTCTTTCTGTCTTACTTCGCTTAGTATCATTATTACAAGGTTCTTGAGAATGTTCCATGTGCACTAAAGAATGTATAAGCAGCTGTTTTGAGATGGATGGCTGTATATATCCAGGTGGTCTAATGTGTCATTTAAGGATGTTCTTTCCTTATTGATTTTCTGTTTGGATGATCTGTTCATATCAGATGGTGGGGTATTTAGGTCCCCTACTATGAAAATGTTTTGGTCTGTTTCTCCCTTTAGTTTTGTTAGTAATTGTTTTACATATTTTGGGGCTCCCTGATTGGGAGCACCGATATTAATGTGTTATGTCTTGGTGCATGATTCCCTATATGATTATGAAGTGTCTTTCAGTATCATTCTTTACATTTTTTATTTTGAAGTCTATTTCATCCAATATTAGTACCGCTACTCCTGTTTTTCTCTAAATGCCATTTGCTTGAAATATCATTTTCTACCCTTTCCCTTTGAGTCTATATTTGTCTTTGGAACTGAGATGTGTCTCCTGGAGGCAGCATATAGTTGGATTTTGTTTTTTGCTCTAATCTGCCACTCTGTACCTTTTTATTGGTGAGTTCAGTTTAGAGTGATTATTGAAATATGAGGCCGTCTTATAGCCATTTTATCTTTTGCTTTCTGGTGTCTTGGTGTTTCAATTGCTTCTTTGTCCTTGTGTTTTTCTTCATTTCACTTGGCTTTTTTGAGTTTTCTCTCTGGTCCTTCTTGTTTTATGTTATATACTTCAGTTCCGGATCTTTGGTGTGTGGTTACCATCACAAATATGTAAAGGATAGTTATATATATTTGGTGTGTGGTTACCATTACAAATATGTAAAGGATAGTGTATATATATACTTCCCTTTTCTTCTGCACATGCCTTATCTCCATTCCCCTTTGCGAATTTGGATCTTTGTATCCTCCCCTTTTCAGTCATTGTTTTCTTGGTTTTTCCTTATGTATGCTGAACATTCATTACTCTCTTGCTATAGCAAATCTCTTATTTTAAGCTTATAATGACCTGTTCCTAGTAAGGGTTGCAATCCTCTGCTTTTTTATCAGCCTACTATTCACCTTACTCCTAATTATGGTTTGTTTTTGTTTTTGTTTTTGTCATTTTATTTTAGTTGAGCTGACCCCTTTCAGTATTTCCTGTATGCAGGCCTTGGAGTGGAGAATTCCCTCAATTTTTGTATGTTTGGAAAGGTTTTTATTTCTCCTTCATATCTAAAGGAGAGTTTAGCTGTATACATTATTCTAGGCTGGTAGTTTCTTTCATTTAATAGTTTGAATATTTGATTCCAATCCTTTCTGGATTTTAAGGTTTTTCCTGAGAAGTCTGATGATAATCTATTGGGTTTTCCTTTATAGGTTACCGTCTTCTTTTCCCTGGCTGCCCTCAGAATTCTGTCTTTGTCGTTGATTTTTGATAATTTTAATATAATGTGTCTTGGTGAAGTCCTTTTTGGGTTGAGATAATTGGGTGTTCTGTCGACTTCTTGAATTCCAAGATCCAGCTCATTCCTTAGATTTGGAAACTTCTCGTAAACTATTTGTCTGAAAATGCTTTGTAATCCCTTTTCCTTTTCTCCCCTTTGAGAATTCCCATTATTCTTATGATTCCTCTCCTGATGGTATCAGCCATTTTTGTTTTGTTTTGTTTTTGTTTTTGTTTTTGTTTTTTAAGTGAGGCAACCCTTGGTTGACCTCACAGATTGCAAGAACCTTGTCAGTTTACAATCATTTATTTTTTCATTTTTTATGCCTACAGCACCTGGTCTTCCTAGGTGGTCTCCCATCCAAGTACTAACCATGCCCGACTGTGCTTCGCTTCCGAGATCAGATGGGATTGAGCTTATTCGGGGTAGCATGGCTGTAGACTCAGCTAGTTCTTGTATTTCTTTTCTCTTCTATTATTTTTCATTCTTCGGTTTCTCTTCTTCCGATTTATTTCTATATTTCTGTCTTCGATACCACTGACCCTTTCCTCCATTTGGTTGACTCTATTTACCAAGCCTGTTATTTCATTTTTCAACTCTTGCAGTGTGTTATCTCCAGAAGGTCTGTTCAGTTCTTTTTGAGGGTTTCGATCTCCTTGCTAAAGAACTCATTCTGCTTATCTAGTTGTTTTTTCAATTCCTGAAATTGTTGATATGATTTGTTTTGTATTTCATTGAGTTTTCAAGTACCATCCTGAATTGTCATTCAAGTTGCATATTTCTATGTCTGTAAGCTTATTTTCTGGAGTTTTTTCTCTTCCTTTCTGAGATGCCTTGTCACCTTGGTTGTTCATGGTGTTTTATTGACTATTTCTCCTCCTGGGCATTAATGGAAGTGTGTTCTGCTTTTTTTTTCCGGAAAGATTTATTATATAATGGTTCCTAGCATGTTGCAAAGGTGTATTTCTTTTGGTTTCCAGTAGGTGTTGTGTAAGCCTCTTGGATCCCTGCTTTATATAAAGTCTTATTAATGTCTTTTTGCTCCCTACAGATGTTTAATCACGCTCGCTACCCTCAGTCTCAGTTCCTGTCAGTGTTAGCGAGTTTCGATAGTGTTTGCTCAGATTCCCCTGGGGTTCCACAGCATTCAGTTCCAGAGGTATGGGGGAAGGGCCTATCCGTTGGGGAAGGGGGCTGTGGTTCAGCCTAAGTTTTGCAACCGTCTCCGCTTTTCTGCTGTCCCAGTTTCTCTGCCTTCTGCCCTATTGACTGAGCACTGCCGCTGGCTGCATGTAGCTCACAGCACTGCCAGGCATGGCAGTTCAGGGACGTCACTGCGCCCTCTTCCCTCCCCTTCCTCCTACAGAGAGCTCTGGCTGCAAAGGGCACCTTCTTTGTTTCTCCCAGTCCACCGCCCAACACCCGGGGTTCTGACCTGTGGTAGCTCTTATGCGCAGATCTCACGCTCAGACATGCTGGTGTGCAGTTTGGGTGTTTTTTGTTGAGTTTTAGATGTTTGGCTTATTGTTTTTTCAAGGGGAGTGATCTGGGGACATCTCTCATTCCACCATGTTTAATCCAATCTCCAAACATTCATTTTTGAGGGAAGTCCATTAAGATTTGCAAATGTCAATTCAATTTCTTTATAATCATACTTTGTCCACATTTTCAGTTATATTATTTTTAAAAAATTATTTTTTGAGATAAAATTCATGTGCCATTATAGTCACCCTTTTAAAGTATACTCCTCAGTAGTTTTATTATAGTCACAAAGTTATACAACCTACACTACTAACCCCAGAACATTTTCATCACCAAAAATGATATAGTCTTTTTAAATTTAAATATGTTGCCATTTTAATCTCATCCACAGTGCTGTTATCCGTACTTCTCCACCCTAATCTCAAGTTTATCTTTTTTTGGTCAAAATTTGTTTTAGATTTACTTCTTTCACTTATTTCTGCATTTTATAACTAATAATGCCTTTTTCTACTCATGTTTTAGATTTTTCACTTGTTTTAGCTGCTTGTGTTCTATACTGATTTTATTAATGACCTTTATAGTATTTTAATATATGCACACAAATTGGGTTATAAAACTTCCAAGAGGACTTTGCCTGCCACTCTCAGGTTTTTCGATTCTATTTTATTCACATTTAACCAAGGTGTATATTAAAGATTTAGTTCTTTAACCCATGTCGATCAAGAGGGGACGCTGAATTAATATTCAGAAATTTGATGGCTACTTATTGTCATTCTGGTCAAATAATTTGGCCTGTAAATTTTTTTGCTTTGCGGGGGAGGGGAACTACTTTTTGACAGCTGTGCTGCTTTCAAGTACCCATTGTTACATCCACAGGGTTTCAGACTGGTATTAATCTTCATGCAGCATAAAAGATGAAGTCTGAATGAAGACTACCCACACATACTTTTTCTCTTCCTTTTAAAATTCCATGCTGAACAATGAGTGATGGGAAACGCTTTCCTAAACTCATTACATGCATTTTTCTCATTATGAATTCTTTGATTTAGACAAAGGTAAACATGATTAGAATCTTTTCTACCAATAATAATGAAAATAACTACAAAAATGGGTATATCAATGATAATAGTAAACAATTTTTACTAAGTATTTATTATGTGATAGGAATAGTTCTAATACTTTAAATTCATTCATTCATTGAATTGTCACAACAAACCAATACATAGAGCATAATTATATTTACTAATATATATGAAATAAAATGCCACTAACATCTATAAGTAAAAAGTAAAACTATCTGGACGGATAAACAACACTTTGATAACAATGGTTAATTACCTTTCTAGTATGAAATTGGGGTTAGGGTTGTTGAAAAGGAACAAAACAGTTTACAAGGAGAAAAGGTGAATAATTTCAGCAATTAAAATACACGTTTTAAAAGAAAAAACAAGCATCCAAAGATACATTTTGGGTCGTATTAATCAGGGCATATTTTATAACTGCAAAACATTTAGATGTAGCCATAACATGAATAATAAAATCATTTAAAAAAGTTATTAAGTATGTCATTTTAAAAAAACAAAAATCTATATTTAATGAGATGGCAATCATTTTTGGCATGGTAAAAGCAAGTGAAGGTACAATATGCATACCATGACTATACTTTCTTTAAAGATAGAGTCTGGTAGGATTTATTCTACCAAATTGAGAGTAGTCATCTATAGTTGGTATGATTACAATTAATATTGGCTTTTCAGTTTCTGACTTTGTTTTATAATAAGAAAATATATATTTGTGAAAAAAAGAACACTGACTTCAAAAACAAAGTTATAATTCTACAAGGAATTAAAAAAATACAAAGTCACACAATTTAAAGTGTGACATTGGCTTAAGCACAAATATATAGATCAGAGAAGAAAAGTAGCCCTGAAATACAAGCAAATATAAACAAAAATATGTTTTCACCTCAAAAGTAGAACAAAATAATGGAGAAAGAAAGAATTACTGAACGACTGCCATTAATACAATATTGGGGGGGCAGGGTGGGGAGAATGTCAATTTAGAATATGAATTCATAATAGGAAAATACATTTAGATTAAAAATATATGTAAAATAAAGAGAGAGTAATTATCAAACATGATTTTTTTGTTTAAAGTATTAGGAAGGTTACAAGAGCCTTAACTTTTATTATTCATCAGTATGAACTCCCTGATGACGAATGAGATCTGAGCCACTACTAAATGCCTTTCCACATTCTTTACAGTTATAGGGCTTTTCACCGGTATGAATTCTCAGGTGTCGAGTAAGGTTTGAGCATTTATTAAAGGCCTTTCCACATTCATTACATTCATATGGCTTTTCATCTGTATGAATTCTCTGATGTTGAAAAAGTTGTGAGTTCTGAGTAAAGGCTTTCCCACATTCAAGACATTCAAAGGGTTTCTCACCAGCATGAATTCTCTGATGTTGACGAAGTTGTGAGCTTTGAGTAAAAGCCTTCCCACATTCCTTACAATCATATGGTTTCTCCCCAGTGTGAATTCTCTGATGATTAGTAAGCGCTGAACCACTACTAAAGGCTTTCCCACATTCCTTGCACTCATAGGGTTTCTCACCAGTATGAATTCTGTGATGCTGAACAAGCTTTGAGCTCTGAGTAAAAGCTTTGCCACATTCCTTACATTCATAGGGTTTCTCACCTGTATGAATTCTTGCATGTTGAAAAAGTTGTGAGCTCTTAGTAAAGGCTTTCCCACATACTTTACATTCATAAGGTTTTTCACCAGTGTGAATTCTCTGATGGTCAATAAGATTTGAACAATAACTAAAAGCCTTCCCACATTCTTTACATTCATAGGGTTTCTTACCAGTATGAATTCTCTGATGTTGAGAAAGGTATGAACTACAACTGAAGGCCTTTCCACATTCATTACATTCAAAGGGTTTTTCACCAGTATGAATTTTCAGATGCCGAGTAACATGTGAGCCACAACTAAAGAATTTCCCACACTCCTTACATTCATAAGATTTTTCACCAATATGAATTCTTTGATGTTGAATAAATTGTGAATTCTGACTAAAGACTTTTCCACATTTCTTACATTCATAGGGTTTATCTTCATTACTAATTATTTGATGTAGAGTAAAGAATGTCTGTTGAATAAATGTGGGCATGTATCCATGAGTGAATATTTCTTGGCTGAAATGCTCATTTTGATATCCCAGTTGTCTTTCAAAGTGGCTTCTGTATTCCAAAACATCTCTGAAATTGGAGTACTCCAGGCCATACATTGTAAGTCCCATTACCTCCCTCTGGCATGATTCTATCTCATAAACTTCCTTCTTTAGAGATAATAACTTGGTTTCACACATTGACTCTAGATCTGAAAGAAAATAAAATGGTAAATATTCTCCCCCTTCACTTGTAAAAAGTTAAACTTTTATAATAGAAATGGAAAAATTAAGTAAATATATGGTAGCAAATGACATACAGTTCTCAAGTGTATCTGTTTAATCTGAAAAATGGACAAAAAATGCATAGAAATTAATGAGATACTGCCACATGCTCCACGGTGATGCTTCAGTTGATTACAGACTACATATGCAATGGTGGTCCCACAAGATTATAATGGAACTGAAAAATTATTTTTGTCTTGTGACGTCCTAGCTGTCCTAAAGTTGTATTGTAATGCATTACTCACATGTTTGTGGTGATGCTGGTGTAAACGAATCCACTGAGCTGCCAGTTGTATAAAGTATAGCACATACAATTACAGTAGTAGGCTATGACATCTGAGTTTGTGTAAGTACACACAATGATATTTGCACAATGATGAACTCACCTAACGACGCATTATTCAGAACAATTTATCCTTGTTGTTAAACAGTGCATGACTGTATAACACAAGAAGTGGAAGGAAGAGACTACAGAAATAGGAAACCACAATCATTCTCAAATATTGATGAGGTTCAGAATCATCTGGAAAGACTGGTAAATATACAATGGTTGAACAGTGAAAAAAGTGGTGAAGGGTGGGGGAGGAGCAGGAGCAGTGGGCAAAGGTAGATTCTGGGGAGACACACACACTCACTCACATAGGCAAAGACCAGGCCGCGACCTCTGCCGCGCCCGGCAACTGCAGAAACATCAGGGAGAGACCGCATCCACAAGACATTTCAGTCTGTCCCGTCATGAAGCATCTGCCGAGAGGGGCTGGCCGAGGCCGCTGGACTCTGCCTTCGGGGCACCTCAGGTTAACAGCAAAGGCAGCAAAGTTGGCCACCAGCTTCAGAAACTTGCTTTCCGTTTATATAGATGCTTTACATCTATATAAGCATGCATGAATGTTTATGTAAGAGAGTGTATGATCATACTGTATTACAAAAAGTGAATAATTTTATGACCCCATTTAAACCCACATAGGAGGAATAATTCCATATAGGGGAAGATTCTTGGTCTGTGATATAATAAAAAATAAATTTGGTCTTTTTACCTGGTTCTAGCACAGAGCTTCAAAAACTCTTAGAATTTCCCAAGTGATAGGAGTGTTTTCATTATGCTAATAAGTTTACCCATGGTGGGTCTCTAGATAGCTTTGAGAGGGGAACTGGTTACCAGAAAGACCAAGCATATGATTAAAGGATTAAGAACTTTCAGCTACTTGATCTCTGAGGAAGGGAGAGGCACCAGAGATTGAGTGGCCAATGACTTAATCAATCATGACAGTGTAATTAAACCACAATAAAAACTAGACACCAAAGCTCAGTGGAGCTTTCCGGTTGGTGATCACACTGATGCCAAGAGGGTGACATATTTGAACGTTTTAATACTATCATCCCAGCACTTGGATCAATGCTTAGTATATGCTTATGCTCAAAAAGTACAGGGAGAGGGTATGGAACCTCTATATCTGGAAGCCTACCAGACCTTGTCCTAACTAATATGTACTCTTTATAGTAAAACTGCAATTGTAAATATAGAGCTTTCCTGAGTTCTGTGAGTCCTTCCAGCAAATTACTGAACCTGCAAGGATCATAGAAATCCCCAACTTTATAGCCAGTTGCTTAGAAGTATGGGGGGTCTGAGGAACCCCTGAGACTTGCAGCTGGCATCTGAAGTGATAGCAGTCTTACAGGACTTTGCTGTTAACCTGCAGGATCTATACTAATAATTCTGGGTAATTCATATCAGAATTAAACCGCAGCACACCCAGTTGGGGTGGAAACAGAATAGGTTCCATAATAAAGGATATATTGGATGAAATTTGAAAGAGATTACAGAGGGTAAGCCACATGTGGGAATAGCCTGAGATAAGTCTAAGGTATTTAACTAATTTGATGTGAGTGGCAGATAGGGAAGACTCAGAATATGTTATGTGCTGGGGATTTAGTGAAAATATTATTCACCTTAGAATTCTGTGATGCTGATCTTAGAAGGAGAGACTTGCTCATGTACTAGTGCAATGACTGAGAGGGGTGGCAGCTAGAGTTTAAGGAAGACAGAAAGAAAATAAGACAGTGCAAAATACTGCAATAGAAAGATAACAGGAACCAGAAGGAGACTGATGAGCTGAGTCCCAACTCTGATAGTTACTACTATGTTCCTAGGCAATTACTTAACTTTTCTAAATCCCCATTTCTTTATCTGTAAAAGGGAGATAAACCTTAATTCATAATTATTGGAAAGGTGAGGAAAAATGTACGTAATTATCTTTGAATAAAGCGTTCAGTTTTTGATAGGTATTATTATGAAAGAATTTCTTACCAAAGTTAGAGATTTTAAGCAAACTAAATGATTTGAAGACATCAAAATGAAGCCTATTAGAACATCTCCAGCCAGAAACAAGGAATTCATTCCAGCATAATCTTTTTTCTCCTACCTTTATGTGGTCTTTCAGCAATTTTCATCTAGTTAAGCTCCTAACTTTTAAAACTGTCCTCTTCTATCTTCACTGTCAATGTCCTCTTCCAAACAAGAATCATCTCTTAGACCACTGAAGTAGCCTCCTATCTCAGTCTCCCCACCAAGTTTTACACTCTTTAATCTACTCTGGGAACAATGACACCTGACCTGGCCTCCCACTAATCAAACTGCATACTTCTCATAATCACCAGGAAAGGCTGAATAATGTGGTTCCTACCTGTCTCTGCAATCTCAACTCATTCCACTCTCCCTTGCTCATGGGGTGCAACAACACTGGCTTTCTTTCAATTCTTCAAACTTACCAAGATTTTCCCTCCTAGAAGTGCCTTTGCAGGGGTTCTTCCCTCTGCCTGAAGTTTTCTCATTTATTAACGTGTTAAATAGTAAGACCTAACAGTAAGCCTAGTACTACAGTAATTATGAAATAGTGATAAGCAAAAATGGCATTTCAATATTTTGATTTCCATTTATATCAAAGTCACAGAACTAATAATACTATGGTTTGTTTTATACATCACAATTGGAAGAAAAACTAAATTTTAATCAGAGGTTACTAAATATAAAGATGCATTTTTTTCTTCTCATCCAAGTTCATAGAGCCTCTAAATTCTAACTAAAGGAATCCAAAATTAGCAACCTCTGAGTTAGAGTGATCCTTTAAAAACATGATGTCACTCCTCTGCTCAAATCATCTCATTCTGAATAAAATGGCTTTACACCTACATTATTCAGAATAGAATTCAAATCCCATACCTAGGCTCACAAAATCCAGAACTATCTGCAGGTACACCCTCTCACTCATCTGTACCTAACACAAACATATATGCACTACTTTGCTGATCTCCTTTCACATAATTTGCTCTTTGCTCATTCTGCTCCAGCCACAATGGTACGAGCCAAAAAGCTCCTAACTCAAGGACTTTGTTCTTCCTGTTCCTTTTGCCTGAATCTCTTTTAACAAATATTAACATTACTTGTTCCCTCACTTCCTTCAGGTCTTGATTAAAATATCACCTCATCAGAGAGGCCTCTCTTGTCTCCCTCATAGCACTTATCAGCATCTGACATTATACATGTTTATTCCTTCTCTATCACCTTCTAGAATATAAGCTTCAGAAGAGCAGAGCTCTGAATGTTTTAATACTATCATCCCAGCACTTGGATCAATGCTTAGTACATACTTATGCTCAATAAGTACTCTTCTGGTTCTCTTCCTCTATCTCAAATCTCTTCTCTGCCACCTCCTCCCATAATGTGGGCACAGACTTTTCTGTTTTTCCCAACATTGTCTTTATAGACGGTGACTACAATTACTTTCAAGGCTCCATCTACTATTTCAGTATGGAATTTCAGTATGGATTAATTCCACTTCTGCATATTTAGCCCTTTCTGCTAAGCTCCCTGGCTGGTTCTTTTACTAGATTCTACTTTATAGATGTTATTTATGGCTATATTTTAGTACCATTTTTTGACTCCAAGTTCTTAATAGCTGCTATCATTAGCAAACTACAGCAACTGGCAGACTCCCTTGCACATTAGGAAATTAGGAAATCAAGAATGTTGGATAAAGGAAAAACGTACAACCAATTAATAAAAAAGTCACTAGCCAGTGGCTATAACAAAGGCCATTACTTGGAGAGAAGGAGCAGTGCAGATACACACATGCACGCATGCATACACTCACATGTATACTGTTTTGGTAGTGGTAGTAGAAAACATTTAGATGGGTGTAAGAGGAAGAAAAACTAGCAGGGAACTGAGTTAAATATGGGTACAAGTTTTCTTTAAAGGGGAAGTGAAGGTTACTTTCTACTTGAAATTTAACGATATATTGGAGAAGGGTAATAGAAAGAGTAGTGAGGGAAGGAATGTAACAAGTAATTTGTAAACTCATGCTAACAGGACTTTCCCACATGCTTAGGGTTTTGATGGGAGTTTCCAAGGCAAGACCTCAATGATATTGTTTCTTCACTGATCAGCTGAATTATTACCTGCAATGGCCTGCTTTGTCACTCACCTGAACACAGGCCTCTTGTCAGCTCTCTGCCAACCATCCAGGGCTCTTTCCCTTGTTCCAATAAAGAGATAACTTGAGGCTTAGGAATGTAAAGTCCTGCTCACAAGAAAAGATATGAAATATGATTATGCTGTGAATAAATCAGATCTAGAAATAAGACCCAGATCCTTGATGATCAAGGAAGAGATGCCACTACAGGAACAGCCAAAGAAAGGAGAAGCTTCAGCTATAGCCAATTAGAGCTGCCCATTTCCCACGCTTCCTTTTCATTTCAGCTCCAATCTTTGATTTGAGAATAAGAAGCAGAAATTCAGCTGGTAACTCAAAAAGCAGCTGAGAAATTCACCGTGGAAGA
Source organism: Pteropus vampyrus (assembly GCF_000151845.1). Classification (NCBI taxonomy): domain Eukaryota; kingdom Metazoa; phylum Chordata; class Mammalia; order Chiroptera; family Pteropodidae; genus Pteropus; species Pteropus vampyrus. Next base: position 392,249 of record NW_011889109.1, on the reverse strand, counting down.
AACAGACATTCCAGAGAACTCTAAATTACTGGTACAGATGACCTTACCCATTGACACCAGATTGCTGTAGTTCTCCAACATCACCTCTCTGTATAAATCCCTCTGAGCTGGGTCCAGGCATTCCCACTCCTCCTGGGAGAAGTCTACAGCCACATCCCTGAACATCACTGATTCCTGAAACAATAAACATACATACACTTGTATAATAAAAGAAATATTTCAGAGACTATTATGCTTTTATTGTGGGGTAAAGTAAACAAGCAATTACACTGGTATCAATGAGAACCAGAATCTATGAATCTCAGAAATAGATAAAAAATAATCAGTTTACTTTATATTAAAAACAAATTCCCGACTTGGTCAATTATAAAGGTCTAGACAGTAGGAATAAGCATTCTAGAGTGTAGTCTCTAAGTACCATATTCAAATAAAAGAAACTAAGATTCTTTGGGAAAAGAGATGATTTCAAGATTGATAAGAAATTCAAAAGATGAATTTTTAACATTCTGTTATAACAGAAAACAAGAGCACTATCAGAGAACTGGAATCAGGGTAAAAGGACTAAGAACCAAGCTAAAGAGCCTCCCATTGGCCAAAAATGGTATAATTTAGAGGATCAAATGTAATGGATTGATCAGATCAAAAATGTTTAAATCCATAAGGCCATCAACAATACTGTATAAAAAACTACTGGCCACTTTTGTAGAATTTTAAGAAACCAACTCATTATTTAAAAAACTGGTATAAAAAGAGAAAGAATCAAACATTCTTTCCTATACAAACAGTCTTCGGTATGATCAAATAGTTGAGAATTTTTACATTACAGATAGTATTCCACCTAAAGAGGAATGATAGAATTAAAATATCATTTTGCAACTTTAATGAATTAATGAATCTAGATAATTGTCAATGGTGGCGAGGGAATAGGGAGCAGAAATTCAACTGCTTACAAAGAGAACCAGATATAATGTGCATCCTAATGATATCGCACATCGCCATTTATGAAATATTCGACACACACACACACACCCCCCCAGCTGAATCAGATCAAGCTTCTAGACCTAACCACCAATTTTCAGGAAACACTTAAATGATATCACAGAGATGCAATCAATAAATCCAAACAGTGAACAAATGAATCTGATTTTCTTTTTCTTTCTAACAACAAACTGCACAGGAAGAAAAGAGATGGATGGGGTACCTACGAATAAGAGATCTGAGAAACATATCAATCAACTGCTGTGCATAGTCCTTATTCGGATTCTAATTCAAATAAATTATTTAAAAACTAGAGAATTATGGAAATCCAAATACTAGATATTGATATTAACAAATTATTTTTAACTTTTTTAGATGTAATATGGCATAATCCTTATCTTTTAGCGATACATAGTAATTTGTATTTGTTTCAAAATAACTGTGTGGGAATGAGGGCTGGGGAGTGCACAGAAGAAACAGGTAGGTATATAAATGAAATAAGATGAATCTGAGTTGATAATTATTGAAGCTGAATGGTGAGTATATTGTAGTTAATAAGACTACTTCTCTGTGCCTGGAATTTATTATAATGAAGTTTTTAAAAGTGGGAAGGTAGAGAATAATTGCAATATAATATTGTGAAGGTCCTAATCATGTAATTTAAACAAAATTGTGTTATAGCTCAAGCAGAGAGTGTGAAATAGCGAACCTAAATTCACACATATCTTACAAAGAAATAACATTTAAAAATTGATTAATCATATGTAGGGAGCTAAAGCTCCCCAAATTCAAAAGAGTGCATGGATTATCTCGGGAGGCCTGCTTGCATAAAAAGGAAAAGGCTGGTTCTGTGGAATTCCAGGAAGAAGAAGATTAAGTATAGACAAAGGGAGTGTCGAAGGGAGTGTCGAAGGGAGTGTCAAAGGAAGTGTCGATTGTACCTCGATCTTCAGGATGTTACTTTTATTATGTTATCTTGGGATACACAAAGGAACTGATTATGTATAAAAAGAAGCATAAGAAATAAACTCGGAGAGACAGTTGTGAGTTCTGTTCTCCCTCCTGCACCCTGTCTGTCTTCTCTTTTTTCTCAGTCCCCGCTCCCCCATTCAGGTACCCGGTTTGACTTGGTCGGCTGGCTTCCAACAATCATACACATATACAATGGAATATTACTCAGCCTTAAGAAGAGGTGAAATACTGCTATTTGTGACAACATGGATGGACCTTGAGATAATCATGCTAAACGAAATAAGCCAGACAGAAAAAGTTGAAAACTACATGGTATCATTTATATGTGGGATAGAAATCTAAAAGCAACAAACAAACAGGACAAACAAGCAGAGACTCATGGACATGAACAACAGACTAGTGGTTGTCAGAGGGTAGGTGGAGAGGAGGAAGGGAGGAGGAAGATGGGGTAAAAGAGGCCATATATATGGTGACAGAAAGAAATCTAACTATGGGTGAACACACAATGCAATGTATATAATTGCCCTACTGTTGAATTGTATGCCTGAAACTTACTGTATTTCGTTAACCAATGTCACCATAATAAAAATAAAAATTAAATTTTAAAAAATTGATTAATCAAGAAATATCAATATAGGAATATTAACTTAAAATATAGATGAATTCCACTGTAAGTTGCTAAAAGAGATGAGGGTGTCTGCCTTTATGGGAGTAGGATGACGTGGTGGATCAGGGCCCTACTCTTAATACTCCTTGAATTTTTAACATGTAAAATTTTGACAAATACATTTTAAGAGTAATATTTCTGAAACAGCATGTGATCTAAGTTTCTCATAACTTTTAGTTCACTCTTTTGACTTATTGTTATAAGAATAACTTCCTATTATTACAAATTCTTTAATAATTGATTTCCTGATGCCAGAATTTTCTACAATATAGAATTACTGGACAAGATTTAGAAGGTTCTTCTGAGCTCTGACAGTATGAAACGGCTGAACTCACTGTAATCATTCATCATCTCCATCTTTATTTCTGAAATAAAGAAAACTGGTGATTCATGTCAAAATTCCTCATGACCCACACTTCCTGTTCAACCTCATAATGGACTCCTCTCCTGAATACCCTACACAGATTTGCGGAGATCTGTCTGTATCAGCTATCAAACCCACAATCCTCCAAGCCTCATAAGCTAGGAGATCTTGCAATAATCTACCATCTCTCACCTTATCTTACTGGAGAATAGTGATCTATAGCGATACTCTTGGCTTTTCCATGTTTGTTCCCAGCTAATCAACTTGTATCTTCATCTGAAACAAATCACTGTCCAGAGAGGACGAGTTCATTCTACAAATCTACTCTTGTTTCCTTTTCAGAGAATGCATTTCCTCTCCCTCATAGTCCCTGGCAGAGGTCTGAAAAAAGGGATACTCAATTATTTACTGAATGAAAATATTAATCCTGGGTCAAAAGAAGAGGGGAACTTAGGAATGATATAGGACTATCTGGCTAGAAAAAGAAATGGGAAAAGGATCCTGAAGGGGGCAATGATAGCCAGAAAGCCAGAAAGGAAAGCAAATGTTCACATGTCCCTTAAAAAAATTTTTTTTTTAATTCTTAAAAAGAACAATGTCAGGAAGGTAAGGAAAAAAATCAACTCACCTGGGCCATGACTTTCAGCATTGCAGATTATTAGTCCTCCTCAGGGCTGTTCTCCTGAAAAAGGATAGTGTTCTGAGAAGACAGGCCTGGGAAACCAAAGGAATGCTCTAGAAACCACATGAGCATTACAGCTCTCAGACTGACAAGGTAAAACTACCTCCACTTCTCTCGGTATTATGATGTAACTCTAGTTAGTAGAAGTATAGAATAAATCTTACTCCTTCCTCAATCCCAGAAACCCTAGACTTTAGCTGCAGCAAGATAGACCCTGGCTAGTGGATTCAAAGGAACACAGACTCAGATTTCCCTACCTTCACCCAAGCAACCCAAGTTCTTGCCTCAGCCAAGTGATTCAGGCGAGACCTTGCTCCATCTCAGTGATGTTGTTGCTCTGAACCCAAAACATAGCTGCTATGATTTGCCCTAAGCAGATCCCTCCTTTGCAGTCCTTAAGACCCCAAGCCAGATTCACCCAAATGGTACCCTCTGATCACAACTAAAGGCTTCCTTAAGTCTTTTCACTTCCCAAGTCCAAGAAAGTCAATCAACTTCCCCCATCAGACACCCATACTCACTCACACAGAAGCATCCTCATTCTTGCTCCCTTGCTTTTATTTTGTAAAAAAAAATTTTTAACTTTGCTTATGTGTTTTTGCCATGAAAAAGAGTCAAAATGTCAACTTTTCTAGCTTTTGAGTAAGATCTTTCTTACTTATACATATTTGTATAAACTCTTTTTAATGCTTACATTTGTTACACATAGTTAGCCAATTATTATTTTGTTTTGGTATAAGATTACTTATGAAAGACTATGATGAGTATCAATTATAATTTTATTTTTGTGAAAGAAATGAGTTATAAATACTACTTAATTTTTCCTCCAGAGGGAGCTACTCTAAGATGTACCAAAGTCACATGTGAATAATATAAAATACACCATTACTTTACATGCCACTTAAGAAAGAACTTAAAATACACCATTATTTTACATGCCACTTAAGAAAGAACCTATGTAAGATATAACTTGACTTCAGATATGTTGAAATGAGAAAAAAAAAGTGAGCCTTAGAACAAGTGACTATAGAATATATTTTGCCTACTCATTTAAGTGCTACTCATCATAAATGATACATGCTTGGAATTATTTGTAGCTCTATTTTGGTTCAGTGATCTGTTTATTCTTTTGACAGTATCACACTCTCTAGTTATAATTAAAAATGTTTTAATGTTTTAATGTCTTAATAAAATATCCCTCCACCACATACCTATTTGAATGGTCAAAATCCAGAACACCAACAACACTATATGCTGGCAAATAGCAACAGGAACTCTCAATTATTGCTAGTGGGAATGCAAAATGGTACAGCCACCTTGGAATACAGTTTGGAGGCTTCTTATAAAAACTAAATATACTCTTACCATATGATCCAGTGATTGTGCTCCTTGGTATTTACCCAAAGGAGTTGAGAAATTACGTCACATAAAAATCTGTGTATAGATGTTTATAGCAACTTTTATAATTGTCAAAACTTGGAAAAAAACAAAATGTTCCTCAGTGAATGGTTAAGTAAACTATGGTATATCTAGACAATGAAATATTCAGCATTAAAAAGAAAAACACTATGGAGCCATGAAAAGACATTATCAAGTGAAAGAAGCCAATATTAAAAGCTATATATTGTATGATTCCAACTATATGACATTCTTGGAAAGGCATAAATATGTAGACAGTAAAAATATTAGTGGTTGCTAGGGGTTGACAGAGGAAGGAAAGAAAGAATAAGTGAAATAGAGGATTTTTAGGGCAGTAAAACTACTCTATATGATACCATTACTTAGGAGAAGAATAGGTGAGCATAGTGGGAACTTCAACAAAGAGATGGAAAAAATAAAAAAGAACCAGTCAGAAATGAAAAATACAATAAATGAAATGAACAATACATTAAAGGGAATCAATAGCAGATTAGATGAAGCATAGAATCAAATCAATGATCTGGCAGGCAAGGTAGCAGAAAACATCCAATCAGAACATCAAAAAGAAAAAATAATAACAAAAAAATGGGATAGTTTAAGAGACCTCTAAGACAACATTAAGCATAACAACATTCACATCATAGGGATACCAGAAATAGAAGAAAGAAAGGAAGGGATTGAAAACCTATTTGAAGAAATAATGACTGATAACTTCCTTAACTTCGCGAAGGAAACAGACAAATCCAGAAAGCCTGGAGAGTCCCAAAACAAGTTGAACCCAAAGAGACCCACACCAATACACATCATAATTAAAATGCCAAAGGCTGAAGACAAAGAGAATCTTTTTTTTTTTTTTTACAGCAGAAAGTAAAAGCTTTATTAGAAAGGAAAGTACACTTCCAGACGTAGAAGTAGGCCTGAGCAAGAGAAGAGTGGCTCAAAAGGCCAAGAGATTCTTAAAAGCACCAAAAGGAAGGCAGTTAGTTAACTACAAGGGAGCTCGCAAAAGACTGTCATCTGATGTCTCAACAGAAACTTTGCAGGCTAGAAAGGATTATTCAAAATGATGAAAAACAAAGACGTACAACCAAGATTACCAAGCGAGGCTATCATTTAGAAAAGAAGATGTTAAGTTTCCCAGACAAAAAGCTAAAGGAGTTATCTCCACTAAAGCAGTATTACAAGAAATATTAAAGGGACTTCTTTAAGTAAATAAGGAAAAAAATATGAATGAGAAAATATAGGAAAGAAAAAATTCTCACTGAATAAAAGCAAACACTTAATAAAAGCAGTGGATTGACCAACTGTAAAGCTAGTGCGAAGGTTAAAAAATAAAAGATCATGTGTAACTACAACCATAAATTAAGGAATACAAACAGATGCAAACAAAAGGAGTAAAAATAAATGACAAAATGACAAAAACATAAATGTGGAGGGGGTGAGTTAATAGTGTGGTGACTTTAGAATGTGTTCAAAAGTAAGAGACCATCAACCTAAAACAGATGGCTATAAATGTAGTTTGGTGTAAATATATATATATATATATGTATATATATATATATATATATATATATATATATATATATATCTCACACACACACACGGAACCACATAGTAACCACAAACCAAATATCTACCAAAGATATAGAAGAAATAAAGAAAAAGAAATCCAAACACAACACTATAGAAAATCATCGACATACAAGAGAATGAGAGAAAAAAGGAACAGAGAACTACAAAATGATAAGAAAACAATTAATAAAATGGCAATAACTACATACCCATTGATAATTACTTTAAATGTAAATATACTAAATGCTCAACTCAAAGACACAGGGTGGCTGAATAGGAAAAAAACAAGACATATATATATGCTGCCTACAAGAGACCCACTTCAGATTGAAAGACACACACAGTAATGGGATGCAAAGAGATACTTCATATGAATGTAAACAAACAAAATATACTAACACAAGCGCTATAATAAGAAACATAGATGGGCATTTCAAAATGATAAAAAGATCAATCTAATAAGAGGATATAACTCTTGTAAACATCTATGCACCCAACAAAGGAACACCTAAATATATAAGGCAAATATTAAGAGAAGTAAAGGGAGAGATCGACAACAATAGTTATAGTAGGGGACTTTAACATCCTATTGACATCAGTGGATAGATCATCTTAACAGAATATCAACAAGTAAGGTTGGCTTTAAATGACTCATTAGACCAGATAGTCTTAATTTGTATTTTTAGAACATTTTAACCCAAAGCAGAATATACATTCTTTTCAAGTAAAAATGGAACATTTTCCAGGATAGACCATACATGCTAGGCCAGAAAACAAGTCTCAATAAATTTAAGAAGGCTGAAATCATATTAAGCATCTTCTCCAATCACAATGGTATAAAACTAGAAATCAATTACAAGAAGAAAACTGAATAACACAAACATGTGGAAGCTAAATAACATGCTACTAAACAATGAACAGATGAAAAATGAAATCAAGGAAGAAAGCAAAAGATATCTTGAGATAAATGAAAATAAAAACACAATGATGACCCCAAATCTGTGAGACACAGCCAAAGCAGTTCTAAAAGGGAAATTCGTAGCAATACAGGCCTACCACACACACACAAAAAAAACCTCAAACAATCTAACCCTACACCTAAAAGAACTAGAAAAAGAAAAACAAAGCCCACAGTAAGTAGCAGGAAGGAAATATGGATCAGATCAAAAGTAAAAGAAATAGAGTCTAAAAAAATAGAAAAGATCAATGAAAGCAAGAGCTAGTTCCATGAAAAGGTTAACAAAATTGTTAAACCTTTAGCCAAACTCATTAAGAAAAAAGGAGAGATGGCCCAAACAAATAAAATCAGAAACAAAAAATAGAGAAGAGGCAACCAACCCTATAGAAATACAAAGGTTATAAGAAAATACCACAAACAATTAATTATATGCCAACTAACTGTACAACATAGAAGAAATGGATAAATTCCTAGAAACAGTCTTCTAAGACTGAATCAGGAAGAAACAGAAAACCTAAACAAAGTGGTAACTGCTAACGAAATTGAACCAGTTATTTAAAAAAAAAAAAAAAAAAAAAACCTCTCAAAAGTTAGGGGCCAGATGGTTTCAAATACTCAAAGAAGAATTAACACCTATCTTTCTCAAACTCTTCCAAAAAACTAAAGAGGAAGGAAGGCTCCCAACTCATTTTATGAGGCCATCAATATCAAACCAGGCAAAGACCTTACAAAAAAGAAAATTACAGGCCAATATCTCTGATGAACGTAGATGTAAAAATCCTCAACAAAATATTACCAAACCAAATTCAGAAAACTAGAACAAATAATCCTAAAATTTATATGGGACCACAAAAGACTCTGAATAGCCAAAGAAATATTGAGAAAGATGAACACCTTTGGAGGTATCATGCTACTTGGTATCAAACTATACTACAAGGCTATAGTAATCAAAACAGCATGGTACTGGGATAAAAACAGACACACAGATAAATAGAAGAGAACAGAGAGCCCAGAAATCAATACACGCCAGTGTGCTCAATTAATTTATGACAAAGGAGGTAAAAATATACAATGAGTTAAAGACAGTCTCTTAAGTTAATAGTGTTGGGAAAACTGAACAGATATATGCAAAAAATAACACTAGACCACTTTTTTATTCCATATACAAGAATAAACTCAAAATAATTTAAAGAGTTTAATATAAGGCCCCAAATCAAAATTCTTAAAAGAAAACATAGGCAGTAAACTCTCTGACATAATTTTTAGCAATATTTTTTTGTATATGTCTCCTTGGGCAAGGGAAACAAAAGATAAAATAAATGAGACATCAAACTAAAAATTTCTTGTACAGTGAAGGAAATCATCAACAAAACAAAAAGACAACCTACTGAACAGAAGATATTCTCCAATGATACATCTGATAAGGAGAAAAAACCCAAAATATAGAAGGAACACATACAAATTAACACCAAAAAAAAAAAAAATTCCAATTAAAAAATGGGCAGAGGACCTGAATAGATACTTCTCCAAAGAGGACATACAGATGGCCAACGGACATATGAAAAGATGTACAATACCACAAATCAGGGAAATTCAAATTAAAACTATAATAAGATGTCACCTCATATCTGTTGGAATGGCTATCACCAATTAAAAAACAACAAATGTTGGTGAGGATGTGGAGAAAAGGGAACCCTCGTGCACTGTTGGTGAGACTGCAAATCAGTCCAATCACTATGAAAAAGTTTGGAGGTTCTTCAAAAAATTAAAAATAGAAACTACCTTATTCCCAGCAATCCAAAGAAAACCAAAACACTAATTCGAAAAGATATATGCACCCCTATGTTCACTGCAGTGCTATTTACAATAGCCAAGTAATGAAAGCCAAGTGCCTATCAATAGACAATAAGATAAAGAAGTTGTGGTACATATGTACGATGGAATATTATTCAGCCATAAAAAAGGAAATCTTACCATTTGCAATGACATGGATGGACCTAGAGGGTATTATGCTAAGTGAAATAAGTCAGACAGAGTATGACAAATACCATATGATTTCACTTATATGAATAATTTTTTTAAAAATTTAGTGACGAACAGAAACAAACTCAGAACAAATTGGTAGCTGCCAGATGGGAATAGGAGTTGAGGGGCTGGGTGGAAAAGGTGAAGGGATTAAGAAATACAAATTGGTTGCTATAAAAATAGACACAGGGATGTAAATTATAGCATAGGGAATACAGCTATGTATACTGTTAGATGAGTACTAGACTTATCGGGGTGATCACTCCATAGGTTATATAAATGTCTAACCACTATGTTGTACACCTGAAACTAATATAATATTGTATGTTAATTGTAATTGAAAAATTAAAAATTTTTTTTAATTTTAAAATATGCCCTGAGTCTCAGTTTAGGAGAAGTCCTGGAGAAAGAGAGCAAGACAAAAGCGGCCATGAAACCCTGCAGTCACCAGTGAAAATCTTGGCCATCTTATGCATCGTGCAAAAAGGAGCTGCTGGAAACTGATTTTGTGTCCTTGGTTCAATTCAACATCTGTTCCAGAGGTATTTCAGATTGTCGAGTGTATAAAAAAAGGCTGTCTTTGAGGGCATTTGAGATCTGGCTCCCTGGCATATGTCGTCATTTTGGGTCAAATAAATTCTTATAAAAATTTTAAAATATATAAAAATAAATAAAAGAAAGCTGTCTGAAAGACATTTTTGGAAAGCACTAACGTCCTCTGTATTCCTACCTCATAAGAAAAAGAGGAGACTCAAGTGCCACCAGGGTTCTAAGTGGAACGTAGTGAGAGTTCTTAGGAAAACTTTCTGTGTTCTCAGAATTTAGAAGGCACTAAGACTGGGGCCTAACTTCTGAGATAGAAATGAACCCCACAGTAGGAGCCCACCTGGGTCAGGATTTATTCCAAGGCTACCAAGAGGATTTCCAGTAGGAACCTTGACCTCTAGAGAAGGGCTCCCAGGGGGACTAATGCCCAAAGGGTGAATGTGGGAAACTGTAAGACACAGCCAGCTGAAGTAGAGCCATTGGCCTCTCCTCACAAAGAGTCAGATGTAAACATGCCCCAAGGCCAGGTAGAACCAGCATCAATACAATTAAGATTTTTTTTGGTCCCATATTCCCTCTTCCTTTCCCTGCTCCCAACCTCAAGAAGTTGAGAGTACCTAATGGGACAGAAAAGAAGTTCAGGAAAAGAAAAGAGAGAAGTAAGTAATCATCAAGGCTTTCTCAACTGCAAGTTTGTAGCTCAAGGAGCCAGGAGTTAAAAGTTTAAAAAAAGTTTAAGGTATTCATTAGTACAGTAAAGTGGACATCATTTATTATCTAATACTGACTGAAAACTCATCCATGGGCAGAAAATCAAATAGCCCACAGAGAAGCTTGAGAGCAGAAGTTATAGGAAAGAATAAAGCAACCGTTTTCTAGTTGTTTCCTATGGAGTACTATTTTTCTAATAGATTTGGAAAAAATGTTAAATAACACTACTGATAGTTCCTTCTTGATTTTACTGTGAAGGCTTCTAGTATTTCACCATTAGGCAGTAGGATAGTATGGGGGGGGGCACGGGGTTAACTTTTTAATACAGAAATTACCAAACATACACAAAGGTACAGTTTAAATAGTATAAAAGTCTCCACATACCCATTAGCTTCAACAATTATACAGTCATGGCCAATACTATTTTACCTAGACTCTAACACGAATTTTACATTAGCTTTATTTTTCAAAACAGCTTTATGGAGATATACTTCACATAACATATGTCACTCATTTAAAGTATGTAATTTGATGTTTCTTAGTATATCACCACAAAAGTTCTAATTTTAGAATATTTTTCATCTCCCCTAAAAGAAAACTCATTAACAGTAAATCACCATGTTCCTCTCTCCTCCCGCTCTACTTTCTGCCTGTTCAAGGCATTTCATATAAAGAGAATCATACAATGTGTGGCCTTTTATAAGAATCATACAATGTGTGGCCTTTTATAAGAATCATACAATGTGTGGCCTTTTATAAGAATCATACAATGTGTGGCCTTTTATAAGATTCTTTCACTTAGTAGGTTTTCTAGGTATGTCATTGTTATAGCATGTGTCAGAACATCATTCCTTTTAATTGGCAAATAGTATATCATTATACAGATATATCATTTTGTTTATCCATTTATAGATGAGCATTTGGATTACTTCCATTTTTTTTTTTTTGGCTATTGTGAATGCTACTAAGAACATTCATGTACAGGAGTTTGTGTGAATGTTTTCAGTTCTCTTGGGTATATATCTAGGAATGGAACTGCTAGGTCACATGGTAACAATGTTTAACTTTTGAAGAACTGCCAAACTGTTTTCTAAAGCAGTTGCACCATTTTACATCCAGCAATTTCTCCAAATCCTCACCAACAATTATTATTGTCTGTCTTTTTTATCATAGCCATTCTAGTAGGTATGTAGATACCTAATAGGTATCTCATTGTGGTTTTGATTTACATTTTCCTTATGACTAATGATGCTGAGTGAAGTTAGTTTTTAAGAACTCAATTCTTTAGAATGTTTTATAACTTTGATTATAGTCCATTACTTTCCCAAAGGCATTCCCATTCATGTTGGAATAGGCAATCACTCTATTTCCTAGTACGAAAAGGCAACTGAGGATGGCATAAATATTTGAGTGGCTAATGGGAAACAGGAACAACAGATCTTTGCAGTTTTGGGCCAAGAAAATGGACTGGGGAGGAAATTAAGAGAGAAAGATATTAGGTCCCAAAAAACTGGGGAGATTGATGCTCATCCTGACTTTTTCTTGAGTAAAGTCCAGGCTTTCAGTTAACTTTTCATCTTCATCATCAAATTATTTTAATTCAGAGTAACCCTGCTCCAAAACACTATCTGTATTCTAACTCTTCTACTCTTGTGCCTACTAATTTTTAGGTTAATAGAGTCATAAGAAAATAGTTACTAGCCTAGTCATCAAGTAACCACTGGAGTGTTCAATTACTATATCATGAAGCTAGTATTTAATAACTTCAGGTACCTGTCATGCTCCCAGTCCCTTTCTTGAGGAAAGAGGTGCTCACCTGAATGTAAAATTTCTTTTAAGTCTTGTTTTATCATTTAAAAAAGCAAATTTTGCTTTTTTGTTATTCCATAATATATGTTTATTGTGGAAATGTCTCACATTGAATTACTTCTTCAATTAATGCCTAATCCCTTGCACCCAATAATCTACCAAAGTATGAGAAAACTTTGAAAGTTAAAAAAATCACTTACCATAAGAAAACTACAGAAAACTACAGAAAACCTTAAAAAGAAAGCTTTTGAGCTCTGGCACTACTTAAAGTAGCCCAAATAATAACAGCATTTTTACCCAACATAAACTCTTGGGTATAACATAAGTCTCCTGTTTTTAAGTCTTTTATTCAGTTCCAAGAAGGAAATTTTAAAGACAGGAGAAAAGAAGAGAGGTTTCCTAGATAATATTATTAAATTATTATTAAAATAGTGAGGCTATTTTTTTTTTAACTCAAAGAACAGTTTTTATATTCACACTGAAAACCAGTCAGATTTGCTTCAGCCTCAGAGTGTATTTATGTAAAATTAAATTAATGCTGGCAGTGAACTGCGTTTTTTTTCTTTTTTTAAGTTTATTGGGGTAACATTGGTTAATACAATTATATAATTTTCAGGTGTACATTATAATTTGACATCTATATATTTTATTGTGTGATTGCCACCCAGAGTCCCGTTTCCTTCAGCTACTATATATATTTGATCCCCTTTACCCACTTCACCCTCCCCCAACTCCCTTATAGTGTGAGGCTATTTTCAAACATATCACAGGTGTTGTGCTAAAAAGACTCCTATTAAGGGTGTCCTAAAAGGGTCTCTCATTGGCTATGTAATAAAATTTATGCAACAACCAACCATGAATACATCCCCTCCTTCTCCTCCTTTTATTATGATGGAGTCATGACAATCATCAGTTAATTAAAACACTGGAAAATGCTTGAAGTCCATAATAACATGAGAGAGAAAAACAACTACACAAAAAAGAGGGTGAATAACGTTTTTTTCCCTGCCATAATTAGTGAGTCATTATACATGTTTTTACTTGTCCTATTATTTATATTTTCTCATCCTATTATTTACATTTATATATGATTTAATTAATGTGCTTGTTTCCATCTGTACAATCTGAAAAGTATAAACTAGGGAACTTCAAAAAAGCCAGCCTCATAAAAAAGAAACACTGTACAAACCAGGGAAGGACCCGTCATACTTGTGGCCTCACACAATAACCCAAGACAGAATGGGTATTCCACAGTTAGTACCGGCGGGCCCACACAGATCTAAGTAGACATAGAGTATGATAAAATAATAAATAAGCTGAATGTCCCAAAGAACTCACTGCATGTCAATCCATTATCACCTAGGAAATGAACATTTTATTAATATGTTAAACTCCTAATAATTATAAAGTGATATTAATTAGGAGGAGTTAAGTTTTTTAAGAAACACCACTAACCCAGGTCAATAATCTTCATGACAGCACGATGAGTTGTTAATGACATTGCAGGCCATGCAAAACTTAAAGCACACACAATGCCAATAAAAAAATGAGTTACAAAAATAAAAATCTATATTAAAAATATAGAACAAATATGAAAAGGAAGGCAGCATAATGATCACTGGCTCAGGTTTAAATGATCTCATATTGTGCAACCAAGTCCCAGGCACTAACGAAGAATTAATTGAGAACTCAGCCTTAAAGCTAGTCTGTTTTTGTTTTGTTTTTCTCAAATTTGATTTTGCAATTTGTGAACTATCTCCTTTTATTTACTTTAAGTTTTGCTCGAAGTTTTTTACTTTTATCGATCCCCAAAATAAACTTTTGGCTTTGTTAATTTTCTCTATTGTACATTCATTTTACGTTCCAATATACATAAATTTATATGAGCTCTTATTCTTATTATTTCCAATTTTTACTTTCTTTGGGTTTAATTGAGTATACTTTTCCTTAACTTCTTGAGATGAATACATAGATCATTAATTTTTCAGCATTCTTCTTTACTAGCATATACATTTACAACTATGTATTTTCTTCAGATTCAGCTTTACCAACACTCTACGTTTTGATATATTTTCATTATCATTCAAAATATTTTTAATTTCCATTGCAATTTCTTCTTTGACTCACCAGTTATTTACAAATATTACTTAAATCTCAAATGTTGCAATATTTCTCATTATGTTTTGTTATTGACTTATAGCTGAATTCTACTGTGGTCAGAAAACATACAGTATTATTTCAATCCTTTGGAATTTATTGAAATTCCTTTGATGGTACAGCATATGGTCAGTTTGGATAAATGTCTCATGTGCATCTGAAAATTACATATACTGTAGTTGTAAGGTACACTGTTCTACATATGTCAATTAGTCAAGTTTGTCAATCACATTGTTCAAATATATATAGTTTACCGAATTTATATTGATTGTTCTATCAGCTATTGAGAAAAGTGCTATAAATCCCCTACTATGATTATGATTTGTCTACAACTTCTTTTAGTTCTGTCAAATATATTTGAAGTCATTTTATGAAGGTATATACATTTGGAACTGTAATATCTTGCTGGTGAACTAACCTTTTTATTATGAACTATTGCTCTTTATCTCTAGTAAAGCTTCCTGTCGTAAAGTTTATTCTCATACAATGAAGTAAGGAGTATCAACTGATAACAACCATTTAGGAATACTGTCAGTGTATGTTAAAGCTGAATACATGCATAATCTATGACACGGAAATTTCACTCCTAGGGATACACCCAAGAAAAATGCATTCATATATGCACCAAAAGACACATACAGTTATGTTCATAGCAGCTTTGTTCATAATAGCCCCAATCTGAAAATAACTCAAATGCCAATCAATAATGGAATGGATAAATAAATTGTGGTATGTTCATGCAATGGAATTTTAAACAGTAATAATACATTTAAGTTTCATTAACTACAACTATATGAAGCAACATAGATGAACCTCATATATTCATACTACATAATATTACATAGTACATTCATGTTACATGACATTTAATGTTGAGCAAAAAAAGTGAAGCACAAAAGAGATATTGTATGATTCTATTTATATAAAAATTCAAGGACAAGAAAAATTAATCTATGGCTATAGAAAACAGAATACAGTTATATTTGGGAGAGATGGGCAGTGAGTAGATTGGACAAGAATTAGGCTTCTGGAATGCTAGTAATGTTCTATTTCCTGATCTGATTTGAGCTCTGGTTAAATATATGCTCACTTTATAAAATTCATCAAGACATATATTTTGATTTCTGTACTTCTGGGAAAGTATGTTATACTTTTAAAACCATATGTCAAAAAAAACCCCATATGTTAGCAGATTCATCAAAAATTAAAATGCCAAGTAACCAAGTATTAGAGAGAATACAGGATGACTGTGTTTATAAATTTTTGGTAGGAATTAACTGGTACAACCATATTGAAAATCAGTTTGAAAATATGTAGGAAATTTGAAGATACACACATGTTCTATGGCCCAGCAATTCCATTCATATGTTTATACCCTAGGAAAGCATCCACATGTGCACTGGGATACTTATAAAAATATGTTCCGAACAGTTCTTTCAAATGAGCTAAAAACTGGAAACAACCAATGTCCAAACAACAAGGGTGATTCTAGGAAATATAGTACAGCATAAGAAAAGCAAGACTTAAAATATTACACAGCACAATTTCATTTCTATAAAGTTAAAAGGGAATACTAAACTATATCATTTAAGGATGTGCGTAGATGTATGGTAAACTATTTTAAAAAAAACAATGATAACAAAATAATTACCACCAAAGTGAGGATAAAGGTTACCTGCAGAGGTAAAGAGACTAGGTTTTTTTCTGTTGGTAGGACTAACAGGTTTCTGGAGTGTTGATGCAAGTTTTTGCTGTATATTTCCCTTTATAGCTACTTCTTAAACCACATGTTTCTATTTTAAGCACTTCCAAATTTAAAAAAAACTGTATAATAGCTACCATTTTTTTAGTGAAAACATAAGGTAAATGCTATTAAGATTCCAATTTTGAAATAATGTATATTACACGTGCATAGGAAACTTGTTAAAAGGAAATATCAAAATATTGACTGGTTATGCTCTTTCTAACTTCCTATTGCTCAAATTCTTTAAAATAATCATGTTTGTGTGTGTGTGTGTGTGTGTGTGTGTGTGTGTGTGTGCGCACACGTATTTAAAAAGAAGCAAAAACTTAGTACACAGGAATAACTGAGCTATTTTCTAAATTAATATATGAACATTATGTAGAAGGAAATGAGGGTGTATACTGGAATCTGTGTCTCCACCTCTATGACTTCCCCATCATTTTCTTAAATGCAAATGTCTAGGAACCAGGTCACTTAATAAGTCTATGTTAAACAAGACCATCCAGTACAAAGAGAGCAAAAAGGAAACCCCAGCACACCTTGTATCTGGCTTGGTCCACAGCCATTCTTCCGTCTTCTGGGGACTCTTTAAGGAGAAGATGTGAGGAAGAGGAAAGGAATCATGAGATGCCAGATTTTTCTTATGGCTCAGATCCACGTCTACCACCCATGGGGAGGTCAGAGGAGTTTAAGCTGTCCTGAGCATTCCTTGTGTCAGGGGAAAAGTCCGCTGTCCAAGACCAAAATTTGTCCTGACATCACATATTAACCACTGGGACACACACACAGTCACCTTGGCACATCTACGGGCACCCTCCAACCGCACACACAGCGCCACAAAATTACATTATCACGTTCACACATCCTCACAGTCACGGACACCCAGTACGCTTAGTGCTGCTAACATTCATACAACCACAGTTACACACATGCAGCCCTCACAGAACACAGTCATAGCCACATAATCACATTCTCTACACCTCCCCTCCACCACAAAGCCACACGAAATTATAATGACACAGATAATCACGGTCCCATCACGGTGACTCAGTCACATCTACGCACACAGCGCCATCGTCACAATCGCACACCAACAATAACAGTGACACCTGTACACAGAGCTCCGCGCATGGTCACAGTCACAATGACACTCCTACCACAGGGACATACAATCACACCCTCACACAGAGCGCCGCAGTCACAACCGTTCACATGGAATTCTACACTTCTTACCCGCTCCACCAGCCCAACCAATTCACGCAGGCCCGAGACTCCGGACCCGCTCGTACCGCCCCTTCAGACCCTCAGGACGCACCTGAGGAGCAGAGTATTGTCCAGAAGACCAAGACTGCTCGCTCACCTTGCACTCTTCCCCTTCAGGCGAGGCCCAGGATCCCACAGGCAAGGGAAGGGGGTGGGGGTGGGAGACCTGTTCCCGCCGGGGACCTCTGGGAAATGTAGTCCCGAGCCTATCTGTTTGGACAAGATGGCGCCCAGCTCTCCGGGTTTCCCCTTACTCCACGGTCTGGGCCAATTCTATAGCCCTGCTCCTCTCTCGGAATCGCAGCCCGAAATCTTTGAGATTCAAACGTAGGCTCAGAGTGATGCTCCCAAACGAGGCAGATCTCACACCCTAGAGACAAGCTTCTTCCATAGACCCTGCCCATCTGGCGGAGTCATACGTTACCTGAGAAATAAAAAAAGATAGCCAGAGTCGCCTGGGAAGTTGATTAGAGCCGCAAGAACTTCTGGGAAATGTAGTCAAGAGCCGGAAAGGGTGAGGCGCCAGCCCAAGTGGAAGATTGGTTTAGCTGACTTCGACATTGCGCTTTCCCACAGGGATGAGGGGATCTGTGCCTGAGACTCTTCTAGGAATTATAGCCCACTCTGCTAATACTTCGGATTAACTCGCCATTTTGGCTTTCGTCAGCGGTTGAGTGTTGGCGGGGGATCAGCACTGCTCAAGAAGTGAAAACCTGGGAGTCTCAGGGCACAACTGCACCAGGGAAACTGAAGGAGAGTCGTCCCAAAGCCCAGAATGGAGCTGGTGGGGGCGGGTTGAGGGAGTTGGGAGGGGGAGGGGGAGGGGGCAGCGAAGCCCTGCACAGAGAGAATTCAACACACACACACACACACACACACACACACACACACCCCAAAATTAGAGTCAGAAGGAAAGTTTATTAGAAAGGGGGTAACACTCCACAGAATGCGATCTCCTCTCAGAGAGTGAGAGGGACCAAGAGAGATTTGGAAAGCAATGACTATGGGGCTGAGTGTTCAGGAAATTCAGTTTATGGATCATTCTTTCGTTCCTGTGAGTTATTGTTTAAAAGACTTTGTCAACCCATTTTCTTTGATATGGACAAACAATGAGGAAGAGGAAGTGTATGTAGCATGAGAAGGTAAGAATATGTAGAGCGAAAGGCCTGCTGGCAGTTCCTAGCCTTTAATTAATAGATTCTCCATGATTTTAGCCATAGGGAATGACTCTTGGCTCTTGTTTCTCCTTCACAGGTGTGAGGAATGTGTGTTAGTAACCTAGCAGAAATCTTCCTTTGTTCTGAAGGTGTCTTCTGGCCTGGCTGCTGATCAGCACACTGCAGCCTCTGATTGTGGCTTGATTAACATTTTTAATTCTCTTGCCTCCTTTCTATGTTAAAACGGTGATACTAGGGGCACATGTTCTTGTACCAGCAATTTCATTGGTTGGAGAAGCAGAAAGCAAACCAATTGTCTGACACATAAGTTTCAAACTTTTTTTTTATATAAAATCGTGCCTCTGTTCCATGCATATGGCTATGGACTCCACACTCTCCGATGCCTTAGGGATCCTGTTTTCATACAATCGCACTCTCCCTCTCCAGCATTTAGTTATACTTTATTCCTCTCCAGTCTTCCATGTTTTTTTTCCCCCAAATGAGGGAAAAAAAAAAAATTATTAGTATGACCTGTACGACAGCTTAGATATAAATCTTATCTCTCCTCTTGGAAACAATTCTAAATCACAAATGGGGATCAAAACAGCAGACTCCAGTTTCAATGAAATGAAAGAA
The DNA here is from genome assembly GCF_000151845.1 of Pteropus vampyrus. Classification (NCBI taxonomy): domain Eukaryota; kingdom Metazoa; phylum Chordata; class Mammalia; order Chiroptera; family Pteropodidae; genus Pteropus; species Pteropus vampyrus. Next base: position 372,589 of record NW_011889109.1, on the reverse strand, counting down.
AAGAAAACTCCATGAACTCCAAAAAACAAGAGTGCTTCCTATTAGAGCTGAGGTTAGATAGAAGCAGGTCAGAGGATTAGGCCTGCTTAGCAGAGGTAAAAAGGAGTGCTTAGGAGCTGGTGAAGCCTATTAGAGAAGACTCTACAAATAGGAAAAAGATCATTCTGCAGGACAGCCAAAGACCCCCAAGTGGGTACTCAAGCCCTACACCCAGAGTCAAGAGAGGATTCTTGACTCTGCGCAGGAAAAAATTTAAGCGTGAACCAGAGTTAGAGATCAAAGGAAACTTTATTAGAGAAGTCATACCACTCCACAGAAAGAAATGTGGTCTCCTCTCAAAGTCAGAGAATGAGACCCTGAATGTTTGGGGAATTGGGTGTATACCTGTTTTCCTTTCAGGGTATGGATATGCAGCATTAAAAGCATGGGGAAATAGTTGTTAGTAATCTCAGCAGGAATCTTCCTGTAGGTTCCCTGTGGTCTGATTATGTTGATCTCGTGTCTAGATGCAAGTACCAGGCTCCGAATAGAACTTGGTTTTAATATTTGTATGGTTCTCATGCCTCTTTCCTATATTAATTTCAGAAAGACTAGGAGCTTATCTTGAAGAATAAACTTTAAAGAGGAAACTGCCATGAAGAAAGTAGAGGTCAAGCAGGGTGATATAAGGTAAAACCATGAGCTGAGATCAGGACAGTCATATTTAAGGGAAAATTGATCTGGAAAACTAAAATATGTCTCAGTTTTGACCAAATTTATTGGTCTGTAAAATAAAAGAAGACTCTTGAGCATCCAGAGAAAATCTCAAATTGCTTAAAGGAAAGAAACTTGGACAAGTTGTTTCTAATCAATAATATTTAACACCAGAAATCAGTGAAACGAAAGGATGAGAAAGAGTGAAAACAAGATTGTTGTTCACAATTCAGTTGCAATTCAGGCATTGGTATAATTTAAGGTCATCTTAAAATAAGGATGTGAACTAGAATGACGAGACCCAGGGGCAGTAATATAAAGGATAGGCTGGTTTATGCTAATAGATCAAACAGACAACCATTAAAGTATAAAAATGGCTGAAAACAAAACAAACAAAAAACCCCTCACAAAAGTATTGGGTAAGCCTGGCATGAATAGAAGAGAATGGAAGAAGTAAATACAATAAGTATATAGGACTTGATAGAGCAGCCTTTGCACGAAAATTCTTTAGCACAACTGTCCATGCAACTATTACAGAGATGAAGGAAGAAAAGACCTGTGGGGAAGAGAGTAAAATGTGAAATAAAATGGCTTTTTAGGAAAAGTGTATTCTTCACATTATGATGGCCCTAAAATTCGAATCCCAGTTCTGAATATTACCTTTATTACCTTTTTTGGCCTTGAATAAATGATTCGTGCTCTATGTAAAACATATTTTACACATTAAAAATCTGGAATAAAATATAACCACAAAAAAATTTTTTAAGTATTCGAAGATCTACCCTCTTCAAAATTCCCCAAAGACCAGGTGTTATTAAGAGCACAATATGCCTGAGATACTTATGCTTAGTGAACTAAGTCAGGCAGAAAAATTTGAGAACCATATGATTTCACTCATATGTGGGATGTCAAACTGAAAGCAAACAAGACAGGCAAACAAAAACTCATAGACACAGACAACAGTCTAGTAGTTAACCAGAGGGAAAAAGGGTCAAATATATGGTGATGGAAAGGTATTTATTTGATTTTGTGTGGTGAATGCACAATGCAATATACAGATGATGTATTATTGGATTATACACTTGAAACCTATATAATTGTATTAATCAATGTCACCCCAATAAATTTAATTTAAAAAAGGAATACATTATGCCAATTTTTCAATTAATAGGTGATTTATATGTTATATAAATTCTTCCAGGGCCTGGAAGCAAAATAAGAAGCTTACCAACTTATATAACAGGTCAACAAAACCATGATATTTAAATGGGATAAAGTGTATGTTATGTCTGAATTGTGTATCCCACCCCCTAATTCATATGTTGAAACCCTGACCCCCGATATCTCAGAATATAACTTTTTGGAGATAGGGCTGTATTAAACTGATGATTAAATTAAAATGAGTCCATTAGGGTGGCTCCTAATCAATCTGACTGGAGTCCTTATAAGAAAAAGAAATTTGGACATGCAAAGAGACATCTGGGATACACATGCACCAGAGAAAAATCATGTGAAGACATAGAGTGAAGGCAACTGTCTGTAAGCCAAGGAGAGAGGCCTCAAAAGAAAACAAACCCTGCTGGCACCTCGATCTTTGACTTTTGGCCTGCAGAACTATGAAGAAATTAATTTCTGTTGTTTAAAACAACCAGTCTGTGATATTTTGTTATAGCAACCTTAGCAAACTAATACAGAGTACATAAATTAACATTGAAGACCAATACAAAGGATTCATGGTTACTTATACAGATGTACGAATCCTAAATAGGAATTAAAAAATCAAACCTACCACTGTATTAGCATATTACCACCAAATAAGATAATCTATCCAGATTGTCTAAGACCTAATCTACTTCTAATTAATGATATATCTACGGTATCTAGAGTCTGTATATCCAAAATTTTTTAAAAAATTCTTATTTATTTACTTTTATTAAATTTATTGTGGTGACATTAGTTAATAAAAATACATAGGTTTCAAGTGTATGATTCAAGTGTATGGTACATCATCTGTATATTGCATTTTATATTCACCATCCAAAATCAAAGGTCCTTCCATCACCATGTATTTGACCTCTTTTACCCTTATTCACCTACCTACCTCCTCCCCTTTTTCTCTCTGGTAACCACTAAACCATTGTCTGTGTCTATGAGTTTTTGTTTGCCTGTCTTGTTTGTTGCTTTCAGTTTTATATCCCATGTATGAGTGAAATCATATAGTTCTCAATCCCTTTTGTCTGACATTTCACTTAACATGATATTCTCAAGATCCATCCGTGTTGTCCCAAATGGCAATATTTCTTTTCTTAACTGCTAAGTAACATTCCATTATATATATGTACCAGATCATCTTTTTCTAATCATCTATAGAAGGACACTTCGTTTGCTTCCATGTCTCGGCCTCTGTGAATAATGCTGTTACAAACATTGGGGTGCATATATCTTTAAAGATAATTGTTTTAAATTTTGGGGGGTAGATACCCAGAAGAGGGATTGTTGGGTCATATGGTAATTCTATTCTTAATTTTTTGAGGAACCTCCATACCAGTTTACATTCCCAACAACAGGATATAAGGAGTCTTTTTTCTCCACAACCTCTCCAACACTTGTTACTACTTGTCCTGTTGATGATAGCCATTCTAACAGGTGTGAGATGGTATCCCATTGTGGTTTTGACTTGTATTTCCCTAATAGCGAGTAAAGTTTTGAATCTTTTCATGTTTGTTGTCCATTTATATGTCTTCTTGGGAAAAGTGTCTGCTTAGGTCCTCTGGCCATTTTTTAATTGAACTGTTTATTTTTTGTTGTTGTTGAGTTATATGAGTTCTTTATATATTTTGGATATTAGTCCCTTATTGGGGGCATTGTTTATAAATAACTTCTCCCATTCAGTTGGTTACTTCTTGGTTTTCATTGATGGTTTCTATTGCTGTGCAGAAGCTTTTTAGTTTGATATAGTCCCAGTCATTTATTTTTGCTTTTACTTTCCTTGCTTTTAAGGTCAAAATCATAAAATCTTCTCTAAATCCAAGGTCTATGAGTTCAGTACCTATGTTTTCTTCTATGCAATTTATTGTTTCATATCTTATATTTAGGTCATTGGCCCATTTTGAATTAATTTTAGTATATGGCGATTGATAGCAGGCTGGTTTCATTCTTTTGCAGGTGGTTTTCCAATTTTCCCAGCACCATTTATCGAAGATGCTTTCATTTCTCTATTGTATATTTTTGGCTTTTTTGTCAAAAATTATTTTCATATATATATATGTATATATATATACATATATATATATATATATATATGAGTTTATATTGGGATCTCAGTTCTATTCCATTGTTCTGTGTATCTCTTTTTCTGCCAATAACCTCCTGTTTTGATTATTGTCACTTTGTAGTATAATTTGAAGTCAGTTTGATACCTCTGGCCATGTTCTTTTTTCTCAGAATTGCTTTGGCTATTTAGGGCCTTTTGTGATTCCAAGCAAATCTGATGATCTTTTTGGTTCTGTTTCTTTAAAAAAAAAAAAATGCCATTGGGATTTTGTTGAAGATAGCATTAAATCTGTATATTGCTTTGAATGCTTTGGAGATTTTAACTATGTTGATTCTTCCAATCTATGAACATGGAATATCTTTCCATTTCTTTGTGTCTTTTTCAATTTCTTTTAATAACGTCTTATAGTTTTCAGTGTATATGTCTTTCACATGCCTTAATAAGGTTATTACTATGTATTTTATTTTTGTTGCAATTGCAAAAGAAATTTTTTCAGTTCTTTTTCTGGAATTTCATTGTTAGTATATAGGAATGCAATAGGTTTTTGTACACTGACTTAGTGTCCTGCAACTTTACTGCATTTGTTTATTGTTTCTAACAATTTTTCGGTGGAGTCTTTATAGTTTTCTATATAGAGAATCATACCATCTGCAAGAAGTAGCAATTTGACTTCTTCATTCCCAATGGATGCCTTATATTTCTTTCTCTTGCCTGATTGCTCTAGTTAGGATTTCCAACACTGTATTGAATAAGAGTGTTGAGAGCAGACAACCTTGTCTTGTTCCTGATCTTAGAAGGAAGGCTTTTAGTTTTTAAGTATATTAGCGGAGTGTTTGTTGTATATGGCCCTTATTATGTTAAGATACTTTCCTTCCTTACTCATTAGAACACTTAATAAAGTGTTCTAATCATAAATGGATTCTGTATCTTGTCAAATGTTTTTCTATTTCTATTGATATGATCATATAATTTTTATCCTTTATTTTGTTCATGTGGTGTATCACATTGATCAATTTGCATATGTTGAACAATCTCTATGCCCCTCGCATGAACCCCACTTGATCATGATGTCTAATCACTTTAATGTATTGTTGTAGTCAATTTGCTAGTATTTTGTTTAGGATTCTTGCTTCAGAGATATTGGTCTATAGTTTTCTTTTTGTATGTTATCCTTACAAAGTTTTGGTATCAGGGTAATGTTGGACTCATAAAGTAAGTTAGGAAGTATTGCTTCTTCAATTTTTTGGAAGAGTTTGAGAAGAACAGGTATTAAATCATCTTTGAATGTTTGGTAGAATTCACTAGTGAAGTCATCTGGTCCTAGTCTTTTTCTTATTGGAAGGTTTTTGATAATTGTTTCAATTTCCTTTTTGTTGATCAGTCAGTTTAGATGTTCCATTACTTCATGATTCATTCTAGGAAGGTTATATACTTCTATGAACTTGTCTATTTCTTCTAGGTTATTAAATTTGGTGGCATATAATCTTTCATAGTATTTTTGTATGATTTTTGTATTTTTCTGGTACCTGTCATAACTTCTTCCTATTTCATTTCTGATTTGTTTATTTCTGTCTTTTTTTCCCTCAGTGAGTCAAGCCAGGGGATTGTCAATTTTGTTGATTGTTTCAAAGAACTAGCTCTTCACTGCTAGTTGCATTAATTTTTTCTATTGTCTTTTTGTTCTCAATTTCATTTAATGCTCTAATTTTTATTATTTCCTCTTTCTGCTGACTTTGGGCTTCATTTGTCCTTCTTTTTCTAGTTCTTTAAGATGTGACGTTATGTTATTTATTTGGGATCTTTCCAGTAATGATATGAACTTTCTTCTTATTACTGTTTTAGCTGTATCCCAAAAGGTTTGATATGTTGTATTTTCATTCTCATTTGTTTCTATGTATTTCTTCTTTTAAAAAAAGCAAGGCACATTTAATTTAACATCAAGAGTGTGATACAAAAGGCCCAAATACAATGAAGGAACACATTCCCCCATTAACACCAATGACAATGCTCTTTCAACATGTGACTGTTGAATGGAATACGGATTTAATGAATTTCACTACTAAAAAAATTAACTTATTGAGTCTCATCACAGCCAATATCCTTATACAATCTAACTGTGAAATGAATGTTTACGATGCTTCAAACAGTTTAAATCTGAAGTTCAATACCACACTTTCATGTTTATACAGTCCTCAATGGTAAAATATATGAACTACTTGTACTGACATCTATTAGTTGATTCTCTCATAACTATTAAGTTGTTTCTTAGCAAATAAATCTTTTAAAAAGGCAAAATTCACCTTATTTTAGTTTTGACCCAAAAGTTCAACAACAATCACAAAATCCACATTCTTATTGGCAAAATTGATATACAGTGTCTTTAAGTCACTATGTTCAAGATTAAGAGCAATGTATATTTCTTTTTTACATTTTACTGGAATTTACATGTTCAATTCATGATTTTAAATCTCTAAGTTTTCATTCCTCCAAACTGTCTGAAGACACAGTGTGCCACAGACTTAAGACTTCTGTTTTCTCTCTCCATTTTCTTCAAACAGAAACATTTCTCAAGTGTCTACATGTTCTAGAAGGGGAATTTTTTAGAGGTGGCCACTTCTTCAGAATAGTCCAATGCCATCATGCCTCTGAAGCAAGGGGAGGGAGAAGAGAAATAAACTGAACCATAAGGTTCATCTGGTAAGTTTTACATTAACCATTACAAGCTGGATAGTATAAGAATGTGGCTTTTTTGGCTCAAAAAGTCTGAGTCTTGATGTGGAAACAAGTATTTGGGGGTCCCACCACAGCTCTCTTGCAGTGGGACTCTCAGGGAATTCTTGACTGGGGAATATGATTTGTTTGCCTATCAGGTGTAAACTTCCAGGCACTCAGTTCACTTTGGGCTTGTTCCAGTTCATCTATAGTGTGTTCCAGTTCACCTTTCATTTTTAGGAAAAACAAATTGATTGCTGGGTCTACCATTGTTGATCTCAATTGGGCAACACTAGGTTGCTGGACTTGCTTGAGGTACTGGATTTGAGTAGTACACTTTTGCATCTCTTGCTCCTTGGTTGCTAGTTGCATTACAAAAATGTTTCCTCTCCGTACAGACTCTTGCTGTTATTGCTTTAATTTTCCTCTGACTCTCTTAAGCCAGTTACATTACTATAGTTGACATCTGTATACTTGCCCTCCAAAGCTTGCATATATGCTTCATATTGTTTGCATCGTAGAATTAACTCATCTTGTGCCATAACTTTGAAGTCTGTGTTGCTCAGTTGAAACTTTTTGGCAAGAGGTTCCTCATTGGTCATCTTGAATCCTCTCCAGATGGAGGCTGCGTGGGCCCTGTCCAGTCACATAGGCCCAGGCTGCGCTGCCTCAGGGCCCTGTGCTTCTCCTCCCACTGTAGCCCTGACACAATCGTTTTCTGTTTCTATGTATTTCTTGATCTCTCCATTTAGTTCTTCTTTGACCCAGTCATTCTTTTTTGTTCCCTTCTGGTTTTTAAAATTTATTTATTTATTTTAATTACTATCAAGTATACAGTACATTGGTTAGACATTTATATAATTTATAAAATGATCCCTATAATTGCTCCTTCTCTCCTCTGGTTTTCCATCTAGCCAATATATTAATGTTAACTGCATTCCCTATATCATGCTCCCCACCTCCATGACCATCTATCAACTACTAACTTGTACTTCTTTAACCCTTCACCCCATTCTCCCAGTCCCCCAAATCCCCTCCCTTCTGTCAGTCACCAAATTGTCCTCTATACTTGTGAGTCTGTTGATTAGTTTGTTCTTTTTGTTCCTCAGATTCTGCATACAAGTGAAATCATATGGTATTTCTCTTTCTCTGTCTGACTTATTTCACTCAGCATAATAACCTCTAGTCCATCCTTGTGACCCAGTCATTCTTTAGTAGCATATTGTTTAATCTCCATGTATTTGTAGTTCTTCCCGCTTTTTACAATTCATCTCCAGTTTCAAAGCATTATGGTTAGAGAATATGCTTGGTATGATTTCAATCTTAATCTGGTGTTTTGGGATGGAAGACTCTCTACATGTGCAATTGGTCTAATGTGTTATTTAAGATTGATATGATTATGTGCAATTGGTCTAATGTGTTATTTAAGACTAATATTTCATTGTTGGTTTTCTGTTTGGGTGACCTATCTGTAGTTGTCAATGGGGTTTTTAGGTCCCCTATTATAATTGTTTTCTCATCAGTTTCTCCTTTCAGTTTTGTCAGTAGTTGCTTTATATATTTTGGTGCTCCCTGATTGGGAGCATGTATATTGATAAGTGTTGTGTCTTCTTTCTTATCAGTATGAAGTGTCTTTGTTTGTCTCTCATTACCTTTTTTATCTTGAAGTCTCTTTCACCAGATATAGATATGGCTAAATCCACTTTCCACTCTTTCACTTCGAGTCTATATTTGTCCTTGCAGCTGAGATGTGTGTCTGAAGGCAGCATGTAGTTGAGTCTTGTTGTTTGAACCAATCTTCTGCTCTGTGGCTTTTTATTGGTGAGTTCACTCCATTTACATTTAAGGTGATTATTGATATATGAGGTTTTCCTATAGTCATTTCATTTTTTGTTTTCTGGAAGCTCAGTGTCTCCATTGTTTCCTTGCCCTTGTTGTTATTTTAGTTTGGTGGTATTTTACAATTTTTCTTCCTATTCCCCACTTTTTTTTTTAATGTTGTGTGCCTCAGTTCTGGATTTTTTTGTGTGTGGTTACCACTATGTTTATGTAAAAGAAAGTTTTGTACACACAATAGTCCTTTTTCTTCTGTGTGATTCTTATATCCATTCCTCTTTGCAAATTCAAACCTTTACTCGCTCCCTTTTTCTGTTTTTGTTGTCTCGAATTATTCCTATTTATGCTGTGAGTTCATTTCTAAGTGGCAGCAGCTATTGTTTTCATTTCTTTTTAAAATGTTTTTTTTTTAACCTCATTTAACCATTATGTAATATTTAAGTTTATAATATACTATTCTGAATAAGGGTTGCAATTTCCTGTTTCTGTCTGTCTGTTAGTCATCTTACTCAGAGTCTTGTATCTTTTTGTCTTTTTGTTTCAGGTAAAATAACCCCTGTTAGTATTTCCTGTACTGCAGGCCTTGTAATGGAAAATTTCCTCAGCTTCTGTATGTCTGAGGTCTTTATTTCTTATTCATATCTAAAAGAAAACTTTGCTGGATGCATTATTTTTAGCTGGTAATTTCCCTCTTTCAATAGTTTGAATATTTGATTTCACTCTCTTCTAGCTTGTAGAGTTTCTGCTAAAAAATCCAATAATAATCTAATGGCTTTTCCTTTATAGATTACCTTCTTCTTTTTCCTGGCTGCCTTGAGAATTCTTCCTTTGCATTAATTATTGATGGTTTTCATATAATGTGCCTTGGTGAGGCCTTTTGGAATTGAGATAATTAGGTGTTCAGTTTGCTTCTTGGATTCAAGGATCCAGTTCTTTTCATAGGTTTAGAAAGTTCTCATCAATTATTTGTTTGAATAGACTCTCTGCTCCCTGTTCCCTCTCTTCTCCTGATATACTCATTATTTTCATATTGCTTTTTCTGATGGTGTCAGGTAGTTCTTTTAGAGTACTTTTTTTTTCACTCTCATGTCTTTCTCTTCTTCCACTTGTGTCATTTCCAGATTTCTGTCTTGGATATCACTAATTCTTTCCTCTATCTGGGCAACTCTATTTCCTAAACTTGCTTTTTCATTCCTCATCTATTTTATTGAGTTCTTCAGCTCCAGAATTTATATTTGGTTCTTTTTGAAAGTTTCAATCTTTTGGTAAAGTATTCCTGTTGTTCATTGATTTTGTTTTTGAGTTCACTGAACTGTTGATCAGAACTTTCTTTCATCTCGTTGAGGTTTTTCAGAAGTGTAATCTTAAATTCTCTGTCATTTGAATTGCATATTTCTATATCTTTAAGTTTATTTTCTGGAAATTTTAAATTTTCTTTCTGAACTGCCATGTCACCTTGGGTTTTCATGGTGTTTGATAGATTATTTCTCTGCCTAGGCATTTATAGGAATGAACTCTGCTTTTTTTTTTTTTTTAAAGAAATTATTATTAAGTGTAGTGCCTCTTTAGCAGGTTGATAAGAGAAGGGTTTATTTTGTTTTCAGTAAGTGGTGCTTAAAGGGATCACAAGCCTCCTGTACTACCCAGGCCTCCAGGATCTCTGCTGGGCAAAAAAGCCCTTTATTTTTTTGTGTGTGTGGATATTCATTCTTCTGTGACCATGTCACCTCAATCTCATGGCTCCACCCACATAGAAGAATGGTGGGCAAATTTGTTCCAAGCTTCCTGAAGTCCCTATGCTGACCCAGCAGTCTAATGCAATGTTGCACTGCCTGAAGTGTCCAAGGTGCCCCTTCTAGGATCCGCCTCAGTAGGTGGGGGCAAGGTGGGTTAGGCAGGTTAGGAGAGGTCACTGGTGTGTTTGTGGCTTTGTTCTCCTCCCAGTAATGGCACCTGCCAGACTTCAGCTCCCTTGCCTCTGTATCTCCACCTGTCACTGCGATTAGCTGCAGTGTACGTCTCCTTCTCAGGTGTTATCTTTCAGTTCTTGGGGCTGTCGATACTCTGCTGCCACACTCACTGCTTGCTTCTTCTGGGGCCTACTGGTAGCTCTGTGAGGGTGGGAGTAGGTCGCCAGGCTTAGTGACTTTGTTTTCTACCTGGCAGTGGCAGTTGCTAGAACACAGCTGTTGCACTTCTGTATTCTGGTTTATCTTGGGAAATATTTTGTGTGTGCTTGAAAAGAATGTACATTCTACTGCTTTGAGGTGAAATGTTCTAAGAATATCAGTGAAATCCTTCTGGTCTAATGTATTATTTACTTGAAACAACCATCATTTACTACCTCACAGTGCCTATAGGTCTGATGTCTGTGCATGGCAAGCTGTGTTTTATGCCCAAGATCCCATAAAACTGCAATGAAAATGTTGACCAGGGCTGTGATCACATCTGTGGATCAAGGTCTTTTTCCAATCTAACTGTTCATTGACAGAATTTAGTTCTCTGTAGTTATAGTATCCTTAGTCCTGCTGCCACCCAGTGTTTCCTGTCACATGGCCCTCCCCACAACATGGCAGTTTGTTTCTTCAAGACAAGCGGAAGTTTCTCTTTGGCTTCAAATCTCTCTTCACAAAAGGTCTGAATCCTCTTTTATAAGGATTGCTTGCTTAAGTCAGGCTCATCCAGGATATATTCATTTTGATCAACAAAGAGTCATCTGATTAAGAATTTTAATTACATTTGCAAAATCTCTTCATCTTTTCTACATAGAACACAAGCTTGCCAGAGATTGGTAGCAGGAAAACTCTGAATTAATTAGTAAAGAGCATAACAAACCCAATATATACATGGCAAGAGATATGAACAGACATTTTATGAGAAACTCATATAGCCAATAATTAGAATAGTATGAAATATATGAATCATATGAAAAGAATTTCAACATATTAGTGATCAGGGAAATATAAATCAAGATAATATAATTTTATATTTGGCAAAACTAAAAAGTCATGTATCAATTACTCCTATAATTAAGTCAAGTGTTCTATGTTTATCTGTCCCAGTTTGTAACTTGTCTTTTCATTCTCTTTATTGTCATTGATGAACAAAGTCCTTATTTTAATATAGTCAAATTTATCAATCTTTTATACTTTTTGTGTTCTGTTTAAGAAATCTTCCTATTACTACAGATCTAAAAAATATTTGCTGATATTTCTTACTAATAGTTTTAAAATTATGTTTTTGATATTTGAATCATTAATCCTTCTAGGATTTGTTTTTGCATATGTTGCCAATTTGATTTCTTTTATGTATTTTTGGCTTATCCAGCTTTTCTTTGAGTGGCAATTTTTTCACTTATGTTTTCCTAGATAACTGTCTATTTCATTAAGGATTTCAAACTGATTACTCAAAATAACCATAGAATTATTGAGTTAATTTTTTTCTCTCTATAATAATGTCCCTTTTTCTTTCTGTTGTCTTCTTTATCTTCTCTATTTTCATCTTTCTTAAAAATGATTTCACTCTTAGAGAGAACCAGCTCATGATTTTATTATTTCTACTAGAGTTTTTCTTACTTATTTTATTAATATTTATTTATCATACTAAACCCTCCTTTCCAATTTCTCTGGGAGTATTTAATAGGACTTTAGTAGAATGTGACTGAATTAAAGCTTAGTTTGTTTCATTCTTCCTAGTATTCTAGTAAATGCATTTTAGAGTTTAGGTATTCTTCTGGGTATCACTTTGGCCCATCTCTTAGATTTTTGATATGTAGTACTATTTTTTTCCTCTTAATTCTAAATAGTTGGAAATATTCCTTGTTTTGTTGTCTTTAACCCAAGAGTTATTCAGGTGCGATATAGTCTGATAATATGGTACATGTGATATGAGTTTGGAGGATTTATCATTTCTTTTATGACCTACTTTGTGGAGAATTTTTATGAGCAACCTATGTATGTTTGAAGAAATGTTAATTTTCTGGTTAAAAATAAAAACAAAATGTAAATATACAATATATCAAGCAAGTTATTGTTATCCCAATGTAGCCTTATATCTACCTTTCTTCTATTTGATCTGTTTCTTAGAGATATGTTAGTTTGTTACTGTGATTGTGAAATCCTCAAATTTTCCCTGTTCTACCAGTTTTGTTTTTTATATTTCAGAACAATATTGTTAGATAGTGTTATATGCTTTTAGTAGCTGCATCTTAGTAAAATAGGGAATATCTTCGTTAATATTGTTTTGAAATGTGTATTATCTAATATTATCAGTACACCTGCTTTCTTCTTGATAATATTTCCTTGTGAATGACTTATAAATTACTTTCATTCTTTAATTTTTACTGTGAAATTTTCACACAAATACTAAAGGAGAACATTATAATGAAGTCTATGTATCCATCACCTGCTTTAACGTTTACCAGCATTCTATTATTCTTGTTTTATCCAATCTACTACTTCTCAGTGGAGTTTAAAGCTAATATTTGGCCCATAAATATTTCCATATGAATCTCTAAAAGATAAGGCTTTTAAAAACAAGCAAACAAATATAATTACATTACCAACAAAATTAACAGTAATTCTTAGGCCTCTGGTAAAAATATGTGCTCACTAATGGACATCCACAGATTTTTCCTTAGACCAGGCTTTGAGGGAAGAAAGAGAACCAAGAGTAAGCAGAGTCCAACCCTCTAACTGATCCTTTTTTTTAAGTTGAATCCCAGAGTGGGACATAAATGGCCTGAAGGTACCCAGCATGCCACAGCAGAGCCTACATCTAGTCTCCTCAAAACACCTTCCCCACCTGTTAGGACTAAAGCAAGAGTTCCAGTAGGTCATAGAACCTCCTGCCACTTTCAGGTAGAAGAACTTCTTGGCAGAGGCAACATTTAAGCTGGGTTTTGAAGAATTTTTGGAAGTTCACCAGGTTAAAAGAATTGCTTTTACAATCCCTCCACTCACAGCCACCCAAGAAGGAGGGATGGGGGAAGTGGGAAGCTCCAGAATTGCTATAGGAGAAGCTGAGGGAAGAGTCAGAAACTGGATTTCGAGCTTCGTTTACATAGTAATGACATTGTTATTACTTAGACTTTAATTTACACATAAATAAAAATAGCAGTTTTCCTTAGATGTGTTTGTCACACGTTGGATATATTAAAAATAATTATTTTTATTATTGCTTCTTACTATTGTTTTATTTGAGGTTGTTAGGGTGGAGGCTAATGGAGATTAATGGGGATTCAAATCTCTGTTGCTTCCGCCAACCCTTCAGAAGGTGACACCTTCCTCTACTAGTATCTTTTAGGAGAGGACTGTACTATCCCGACCTCTACGCTTTTTTCCCCTGGTGGTTTTTCCCATGAAAGGATGAACTACCCTTTCTGTAAGGGACTGCTCTTTTTGACATCTGTCTTTCCGCGCGGTTTTCGCCCAGCCAATGACTCTCATCCGCCCTCTCCGTATTCTTCTTGCGTAAACCGATTGCTCCAAAAACCGGATTGTGCCATCCTGACTTCTCCCCCGTGATTACTCCCAGGATCCATGTAACACGCATATAAGACGTCTATCCTTCTCCCTTGGTGATTTTTCCTTCCTGGCTCCTCTCTTCCCCAGTGGTTTCTCCCAGCAAATAACTGCTCTCCGCATACTGCTGAATACCAAGGGGGAAATTTATAGAGCGCCAGACTGCATCGCCAATACCTTCTCCTTCTCGGAAGTCTGCTTAGACGAGGGCTACACCTCTACATTTTACGCAACAAACCCTGCCTCTCTCTATGAAAACCGGCAGGCGGCCTATTCCTCTGCTTTACGGAATGGACACGTTTCCAAGATGGCATCCCGCATGCAGAAGCACCGTTTGGGAGCGGCCATGTTTCCTGCCTGACAGCGCCTCTTACGGAAACTGCAATGTCCAGAACTACGTATCTCTGCATTGTTGATTTGGCTGAATGCGGCATTCGTGGTAATTCAGAGCATGCGGCATACCAAAAGTCCATTAGAGGCGGTGCTAGAGGTCGAGCCGGAAGCGGAAATGGCATTCGATGGCTTTTCGCCGCTGGTTCCTTGAGCTTGTCCACATTTTAATCCCATGAGCTCTCTAAGGTGATTTGGGTTCGTCGTAATTAGGGATCACGAGGGGTCAGTGATTGGGGAGGGGCGTTGTTCCAGTAATGGTGGTTTTTGGGATCAGTGACGGACGGTCTGTGGCGTCCGTTGATGTGTGTCTGTGAGCTCTGGGAAGGCGTTTCTTGGGGCAGTGATGGAGATCTCTGAGTGTGGGATTTGTGGGCTCAGTGATGGGAATTTGTGCTCAACGTCTGAGAGCCTGTGTAGTCAGCTCTGGGATTCAGTGGGATCTGTGATGAGCTTGCTTTCTAAACATTCACAAGCTTTGGTGTGTAGCATTTTATTGTTCAAATCTATGTGGGTTTTTTAATTTTTGAATTTCAATTATATTTTTCTTTGCCCATGAGTTATTTAGAAGTGCATTCTCTATTTCAAATAATGCCTCTGGGTAATGCTCGAGTTTAAAAATTGCTTTATGGCCTAGTTCACGGACAGCTTTCATATATGTCACACCTATTACATAAATAACAATGTGTGTTTAATTACTGATTGTAGTTTCATATATATATTCTCAGATTATCTTGTCAATTTAATTACAGATAAAAGTAAGCTCACACTGGAAAGGTGACTTGTCCACTGTCCTGTCAGTTTATGCTTTATATTTTGAAAACTATTATTAGGAACAGTTATGTGTGTTTTTAAAAATAGTTATGACTGAATAACTCAAAAGATATAGCAATTCAAGCTCCTACCAACAATTTTAAAAGAACTCATTTTCCAAATGCTTTCCAAAACTGGATATTGTTGGGGTTTTTTTTAGGGGGGCGGCAAGGGATGTCCGATCTTTTTTATCTGTTACTTTAACAAAATCTAATTTTTTTTTTACTGGACTCAGAGGTAGAAGGTCTCAGGAAAGTCTGCATCTCTTGACTATCTGCTCCTGGCATTTTTCTTTGGCCTCCTTCATTCTCTTGGCCAAAAATTTAGCATATTCTGCAGTCTCTTCTTTTTCTGAGTATACTCTTTCTTCAGAGCAATAAATAAGCTGACGTTTGTGTTGCAGGATGTGTGCAGTCACAAAACACTGACTCTTGAGTGCTTTGGTCCTAGGTTTCGGAGCTTTCTCACAACACACTGGTGGATGTCATCTTCTTTAGACTAGAGATAGAAAAGTTTGCATATTCTGCTCGCTCCTTTGGGCCCAAGGAGATGAGACACTGTAGTATCAGTGTGACAAGTAATATCTTTCTCTCCTTTTTTACAGTGAGTGACCAAGTTAAGAACACTAAGATTGGCATCCACATTGCAACCCAGAACAGATCTGCATTTTTTTTCTATAGTCCTTGGTCTATATCAGGAATGCCCCTTAGTTGCAAGCAGATATGCTCATGGGTCAAGAATCCCTGCTTCATGGGGAGTCCTTGTTTGTCGTTCCCACCACTGATTTGAGCCACATAACCCTTCCATTTTTCACCCAGAGCGTCAGCAACAACTTCTGTGGCCATACGCTTCTCATAAAAGGTACGAAGTTTTTCTTTATTGTCCACTTCAATGAGCTTCTGGCAGCCAGTGGCTGGGAAAGAGATGTTCAGCTTTGTCCTGAAGCGGCCGACCACCTCTGAGGTGCCATGAAAAAGAGCAGTTTGTTTTTTAAGGTTTTACATTTCTGAAAAAAAATTATATCTAATGGCTCTAATGCCTTTTCCTGTTAGTAAAATTGGAATCTTCTAGTTAATTGCCATTTAAATTTCCTTTTCTGTGAATCTTTTGTCCATTTTTCTCTGAACTTGTTTTTTCCTTATTGATCCGCTAGATTTTCTTTTGAATGTTAGAGATGACCTATAATCACGTATTGAAAATTTACATGTATATCTTCATTTTTATTTTTCAGGTGTATTTTCACATATTATTAGGAAATATCTAATCAGAAATATTTGTTTTTTTTATAGTTTTTAGGTTTTCTCTCATATATAATAAGGCCCCTCCCACCTTAACACATGCTATACAAACATATACTCTTAAAACTTATTTCAGTATTCTTTAGGAGGTTTTAAATACCTATACTTAAATGTTTAGTCCTGCCGGAATTCAGTCCAATTGTGTAGTGTGTGTTGGGGATTTAGTTTTGTTCTAGGTGGATGGTCAGTTATGTCAGTGCATTTACTCAAAGAATGTCTTATGCACACTCAATGCCACTTTTATTACATGTATAAATCAATTTGTCTGGTCTATCATTTTACCTTACCTCTTTTGATTATGTTGTTTTTATATTGAGTTTTTAATATCTAATAATGATTGGTAATTGCTGATATTTATTGCATGCTTTTGGGTGCCAGGGAGATGCCGAGTACTTTACAAACATAATAACATTTAATTTTCATAACCCAAGTATGCACTTCCATCCTCATTTTGAAACAAACTGAAATAACTTCTTCATATTTTTGTAGCTGAAAGGTAACAGAGCTTCAATTCAAATCTTCAGTAACATTACTCCATATCTCATGCTTATTCCTATATTTTACCTTGACGAATACTTATCACAGATTTTGTTAAACCATATTCTCCAAAGCACTGGTTCTTAAAGTGTGGTCCCATGACCAGCCGCTTCAGTAGCACCTGGGCAGTAGTTAGAAATTCAAATTCTTGGGCCCTACAGTGGTCTGAATGTTTGTTGCCCGTGCCCTCCCCGCCTCCCCATTCATATGTTGAAATCCTAAGCTCCAAAAGTATGGCCCTAGAAGGTAGGCCTTTGGGAGGTGATTAAGTTATGTGGGTGGAGTCCTCATGAATGAGATTGGTGCTTTTATAAAAGAGATTCTACAGAGCTTCCTAGCCCCTTCCACCATGTGAAGACATAGTGAGAGTGTGCTGGCTATGAACCAGGAAGAGGCTCTCACCAAAACGTGTTGGACTTCTTAGTCTCCAGAACTGTGAGCAGGTAATTTCTATTTTTCATAAGCTACCTACTTTGTGGTATTTTCTTACAGCAGCTTGAATGGACTGAGACAAGTCCTACCCTAGACCTACTGAATCAGAAACTGTGGGAGTGAGGCTGAGAATTTTAAACTGTATTTTAACAAGCCCTCTGGGTGATTCAGATGTACACTCAAGTTTGAGAACCACCATTGTGTGGTGTCTAGCTCAGGAAACTACACTTTGGTGTTCCTAAGAAATGTTGATGTGATGAATATTGAAAGACTAACCAAGTGGACATTGCCTTTCCAGGTTTCTTGATGTCTCTGGGGAGTCCCTGGGCAAGATCTTCCTTCAGACCTCCTCTGCCTCTTCCCAGTAGCTCTGTTTGAGTTCACAGATGTTCACCAAGCTTTAGGATCCTGAGAGAATAAAGGATGAAACCCAGCATAACCGTGCCAGCTAATTGGACCTCTCCCCAGAAATCCCTGGCCCTGGCTCCAGAGGAACATGGTAGCTCATGTGAGGTGAGGAGGAGTCCCAGGGTGGGAATTCATCCCAAGAGTAACTATCTCAAATCTGTCTCCAGAGCCTCAGGACAGAGGCAGATGGGTCACAGTAAGCAGCTAGATTCTCCTACTGCCCCTGAAACAAATCTCGATCTTTCCACCAAGAATGAACAATACATGAGTATCATGTCCACATCTAGACGTCAACAGTGTGACAGTGGAGAGGTGGAATGTCAAGGAAACTCTCCTTTATGTTGTCCTCATGCTATTTTGATATTTTTGGCTGAGAATAAAATTCCTATTTAGAAATTAATTTTGTGCAGGATTTTGAAGTTTTTATCCTAAACTGCTTCCCTCCACATAAATATTTCCCTATTTTCTTTTTGAAATTTCTGTTTTTCAGATGTTGGTTCTCCATTTTTTTCCTCTACTGTTTTCTGTTTCTTTGCTACTCTTCTTTCTGGTAAACTTTGCCAACTTTGTCTTCTAGTCTGTCTATTTAGTTTCTCATTATTGCCATAAACATTTTAATTCAGTGTTTTAAGTCAAAGTTATAATTTCGAAAAACTCTGGTTTTCTAAATGTTTCTTTTAGCACCCTATTCTTATATCCTGTATATCATCTTATTTCTTATCTTTCTGAAGATATTCGTGATAGTTTTTAGGAATAGTTTAATTTTTTGAATAGGTAATGTATACATTTAGTTCAAAAATTAAAAAAAAAAAAAACCCATAATATAGTGATAAGTATTATAGTGAATGAAATTCAGGGGAAACGTGGGACCAGTTTGCCCACCTATGTCCCACACTTGCCCAAGTTGCCCCAATACAGATAAACGAATTTTATTCGTTTTCTTTGATTAGCTTAGTTTCTTTACTTTATGCAAGTAAAAACTATTATAAATTTTTTTCTTTCCATTTCACTAACAGTGGTATACTAGACACACTATTGCACATTGCTTTTTTAATGTTTGGTAAAATACATATTGTGAACAACAGCAGTGGACATTCTCGTCATGTCTTCCCTTTATGTTTGTTTATATATATATATATATATATATATATATATATATATATGAAGTAGTAGAATTTCAGTTAATGCTTTTAGTTAAAGACAGTGAGTTTCAGCTGAATCTCAGTGAACCTCCATTTCTCTTGCTGTTGGGCAGTTCTGTGATTGGGTATCTTAATTTTTATTCAGAAGAAAGGAAGAATGGGGTGAGGTGAAGTATAATTCATAATGAAGCAGCTGTCACTTGTGTTAGCCAGAGTATGGAGATGTTTGGCCCCTTTTGTGGTTTAAACAATGTTCTAATTTTTGTCTGTGCTCAGACATGATTATGGAGTCATCTTGGTTTTGTCTCATACCATGGTGACAGAGGATGGTCTTGTTTGATGTTGGAGTTTTGTGTTTTTGTATAATACGAGAACACCACGACCTAGCTGATCCTACCTGTCCAGCTTCTAACACTGAGGCCTGATAGAGCCAGGCAAATTCTCAGCTATCAGAGGCTCTTTTCTCCTCATTTAAAAATAAGGGAATGGAAGAGTTGACTCAGAAACGAAAACCAAAGAAAAGCTAGGGCTGCAAGTTAAGGTTCAGATCAAAAGGAATTTAAGATGACAAACATCCAAAGGAATAAAGAGAGAGTTCAAATTTATAAAGTTTATAATATATAAAGAATTTTAAAATGTCCACATTTATTTAACTTATATCTTTGAACTATATTAAGTAAAAATGAACAGAAATCATTAAATACACCATTGACTGTTTTATCAACTACTCTCAAAAACTTATTGATATAAGCAGACAAAAAATATAAACCTTTGCTATAATATTGATTGCATTCTCTGACCCAGAGCATTGAATTAGAAATAGAAAGTAAAAGGCTTTTACACAACATTGTGAATGGACTTAATGCTGTATGTTTTAAAATGGTTAAAATGGTAAATTTTGTTATGTGTATTTTATCACAATTAAAAAGATATATTTTATTTAAAAAATTTTTAGCTAGATATACCTTTAAAAATTTTTTCAAAATTTTCAATTACATTCGACATTCAATATTATATTAGTTTCATGTATATAGCATAGTAGTTAGATATTTATGTAACTTACAAAGTGATTCCCCCTAAGTCTGGTACCCACCTGACACCATCCATATTTATTACAGTATTATTGGCTATATTCCCTAGGCTGTAGTTTACATCTCTGTGACTGTTTTATAACTGTCAGCTTGTACTTCTTAATCCATTCAAATTTTTCACTCATCCCTATAGGTCCTCTCCCCTCTGGCAACCATCAGTTTGTTGTCTGTATCTATGAGTTTGTTTCTGTTTTGTTTGTTCATTTATCCTGTTCTCTAGATTCTACATGTAAGTGAAATCATATGACATTTGTCTTTCTCTGTCTGACTTATTCCACTTAGCACTATACCTCTAGGTCCATCTATGTTGTTGCAAATGGATAGATTTCATTATTTTTTAGGGCCAAGTAATATTGCATTGTATACAGGTACCACATCTTCTTCATCTAGTCATCTATCAGTGGACACTTAGGTTGCTTCCATATCTTGCCTATTGTGAATAATGCTGCAGTGAACACAAGGGATGCATATCATATACCTTTTCAAATTTGTGTTTTGGATTTCTTTGGGTTCAATACCCACAAATGAGATTGCTGGGTCATGTGGTAGTTCTAGTTTTAATTTTTTGAGTATCCTCCATACCGTTTTCTATACTGGCTGCAGCAGTTTACAGTCCCACTAACAGTGCACAAGGGTTCCCTTTTTCCACATCCTTGCCCACATTTGTCGAAGTGTGAAGTGATATATCATTGTGGTTTTAATTTGCAGTTCTCTGATAATTAGTGATGTTGAACATCTTTTCATATGTCTGTTGGCATCTGTATGTCCTCTTTGGAGAAATGTCTTTTCAGGTCCTCTGCCCATTTTTTAATTGAAGTGTTTGGGTTTTTTGGTGTTGTCTGAGCTCATTATGTATTTTGGATATTAACCCTTTATTGGATGTATCATTGGTAAATATCTTCTGCCATTCAGTATGTTGTCTTTTCGTTTTGTCGATGGTTTTCTTTGCTGTGCAAAAACTTTGTAGTTTGCTGTAATACAATTTATTTTTTTCTTTCGTTTCCCTTGCCTGAGGAGATAGCCAAAAAAATATTACTAAGAGCAATGTCAGAGAGTTTACTGCCTATCTTTTCTTCTAGGAGTTTTATGAGTCTTACATTTAAATCTTTAATCCATTTTGAGTTTATTCTTGTATATGGTATAAAAAGTGATCTAGTTTATTTTGCATGTAAAAGTTCAGTTTTCCCAACACCATTTATTAAAGAGACTGTCTTTACCTCATTGTATATTCTTGCCTCCTTTGCATAGATTAAT
This sequence comes from Pteropus vampyrus, assembly GCF_000151845.1. Lineage (NCBI taxonomy): Eukaryota > Metazoa > Chordata > Mammalia > Chiroptera > Pteropodidae > Pteropus > Pteropus vampyrus. The sequence goes on along the minus strand of NW_011889109.1, from coordinate 351,187 downwards.
TGAACATATAGGTGTGGGTTAATTTCTGGGCTCTGTTCCGTTCCATTGATTTGTATATCTATTTTTATCCCAGTACCATGCTATTTTAATTACTATAACCTTATAGTATAGTTCGGTATCATATAGTGTGATACCTCATACTTTGTTCTTTCTCAATATTGCTCTGGGTTTTTTAAGGTCTTTTGTTGGTTCATAAAAATTTGGGGATTCATTCTAGTTCTCTGAAAAAAGGCCATTGGTGTTTTGATAGGGGTTGCACTGAATCTATAGATTGCTTTGGGTAGTATGGACATTTTAACAATGTTAATTCTTCCCATTCATGAGTGTGGTATATGCTTCCATTTATTAGTATCTTCTTCAATTTCTTTGATCAATGTTTTCTGAGTACAGATCTTTTAACTCCTTGGTTAAATTTATTCCTAGGTATTTATTTTTTTGGTGCAATTGTAAATGGGATTCTTTTCTTTTTCTTTTTTTAATTTTAATTTTAATTTCTTTAATGTCAACACATATTTGACCTCTTTTACCCCATCTATCTTTCTCCGCTCTCCCTCCTTACCCTCTGGAAACCACGAGTCTATTGTCTACTTCTGTGAGTCTTTTTGTTTGTCCTGTTAGTTTGTTGCTTTTAGGTTTATATCACTCATGTAAGTGATATGTGGTTTTCAACTTTTTCTGTCGGGCTTATTTTGCTTAGCATGATTATCTCAAAGTCCATCCATGTTGTTGCAAATGGCAGTATTTCATCTCTTCTTACGGCTGAGTAATATTTCATTGTATATATGTATTACAGCTTCTTTATCCAGTCATCTATCGTAGGACACTTTGGTTGCTTCCATATCCTGGCCACCATGAATAATGCTGTTATGAACATTGGTGAGCAAATATCTTTTCAGATATGAGTTTTCAAGTTGGAGTAAATACCCAGCAGTGGGATTGCTGGATCATATGGTACATCAAGTGTTAGTTTTTTTGCGGAACCTCCCTACTGTTTTCCCTAGTGGCTGTACCAATTTGGAGTCCCACCAGCAGTGTATGAGGGTTCCTTTTTCTCTGCATCCTCTCCAACCCTTATTATTACCTGTCCTGTTGATAACAGCTATTCTAAGAGGTGTGAGATGTTATCTCATTGTGGTTTTGATTTGCATTTCCCTGATGTTGAGCATCTTTTCATATGTTTGTTGGCCATTTGTATGTCTTCTTGGGAGACTTGTCTATTCAGGTTCTCTGCTCACTTTTTGATTGGATCATTGTTTTTTTGTTGTTATTGAGTTGTATGACTTCTTTGTATATTTTGAATATTAGGCCCTTATCGGAGGTGTTGCTTACAAATATATTTTCCCATTCGAATGGTTGTCTCTTTACCTTGTTGACAGTTTCTTTCGTTGTGAAGAAGCTTTTTAGCTTGATGTAGTCCCAGTAATTAATTAATTAATTAATATATTTTTAACTGTTTCATTTTAATTTGAATGTTTAAGGATTACATTTTTAATTTAATGTTGTTTTATTTTTTTTTTTGCCAGTTTCCAAAGTCAAATCCGCAAGACAAAGTATGTTTATTAGCTATCAACTTCTTGTACAATGTCAGAAAAGACATTACTTCTTTTACTTCCTCCCTCTCCCTATAGGTAGCCATTACATTTTATTTTTTGACTTGTTCTTTTGTTTTTTTTTTCCATTATATATAATAGATGTATAATTATATGATAAAACTTATTTTTTAAATTTATTTATTTTAATTAGTTTCAAGTATACAGTCCAACACATCTATATAGTTTGTAAAATGATCCCTCCAATTGCTCCCTCCCTCCCCTGACCCTTCACCTAGCCAACGTATTAATGCTAACTGCATTCCCTATGCTGTGCTCCCCATCACCATGACCATCCATCAGTTACTAACTTGCACTTCTTTAACCCTTCACTCCATTCTCTCAACACCCCAAACCCCCTCCCCTCTGTCACCAAATTGTTCACTATATTTGTGAGTCTATTTTTGATTAGTTTGTTCTTTTTATACCTTAGATTCCGCATATAAGTGAAATCACATAGTGTTTATTTTTCTCTGTCTGACTTAAATACCTTCTAGATCCATCAAAGCAATATCTTTTTCCATCCCCTTCCTTTTAGTCTGTGTGTGTCTTTTAATCTGAAGTGAGTCTTTTAGTCTGTGTGTGTCTTTTAATCTGAAGTGAGTGATTTTTTATGCAGAAATTTATTTGGTTATTGTTTATAGTAGTGTTCTTGTGGAATCTTTAGGGTTTTCTATATAGAGAATCATGTCATCCGCAAATAGTGACAGTTTGACTTCTTCGTCTCCTATTTGGATACCTTTTACTTGCTAGGACCTCCAATGATGTATTGAATAAGAGTGGCGACAGTGGACATCCTTGCCTTGCTAGGACCTCCAATGATGTATTGAATAAGAGTGGTGATAGTGGACATCCTTGCCTTGTTCCCGATCTTAGAGGGAAGGCTTTTAGTTTTTCACCATTAAGTATAATGTTGACTGAGGGTTTCTCATATATGGCCTTTATTACATTAAGGTACTTTTATTCTATACCAATTTCATTAAGTGTTTTGATCCTGAATGGCTGCTATATTGTTGAAGGCTTTTTCTGCATCTATTGATATGATCATGTGATTCTTGTTCTTTTTTTTGTTTATGTGGTGTATCACATATATCAATTTGCCTATCTTAATCCACTTCTGTTCCTGGGATGAAGCCCACTTGGTCATGGATTTTCTTTTTTGATCTGATCTGCAACTCTGTGCCTTTTTATTGGTGAGCTCAGTCCATTTAGATTTAGGGTGATTATTGAAATATGAGAATTTCCTATAGCCATTTTTCTTTTGCTTTCTGGTAGCTCAGTGTTTCATTGCTTCCTTGTCCTTTGTGTCTTTTTTTTTTTTTTTTTAATTTGAGTTGGATTGTGTGGATTTTCATTCTGGTCCTTCTTTATATTATATACTTCAGTTCTGAATCTTTGGCATGTGGTTACCATTATGAATATGTAGATGATGGTTGTGTACATATGTATTACATAAACATACAAGTCCATTTTCTTCTGTGTGTGCCTTATCTCCATTCCCTTTCATGAATTTGGATCTTTGAATCCTCCCCTTTTCTGTCATTGTCGTCTCAATTTGTCCCTATGTGTGCTGAACATTCATTATTATCCTGTAATAGCAAATCTCTTCTTATTGCTTAAGCGTGTAATGCCCTGTTCTTAGTAAGGGTTGCACTTCTCTGTTTCTATCTGCCTGCTAGTTGCCTTACTCCTAATTATGTACTTTTTTTTTTTTTGTCATTTTGTTTTAGGTGAGCTGACCCCTTTCAGCATTTCCTGTAACGCAGGCCTCATAGTGGAGAATTCCCTCAGTTTTTGCATGTCTGGAAAGGTCTTTATTTTTCCTTCATATCTAAAGGAGAGCTTTGCTGGATACATTATTCTTGGCTGGTAGTTCCTTTCATTTAATAGTTTGAATATTTGATTCCCCTCCTTTCTGGCTTGTAAGGTCTGTGCTTAGAAGTCTGACGATAATCTAATGAGTTTTTCTTTGTAGTTTACCGTCTTCTTTTTCTTGGCTGCCCTGAGAATTCTTTCTTTGTCATTGGTTTTTGATAATATAATACAGTATGTCTTGGAGAAGGCTTTTTGGGGTTGAGATAATTGGATGTTCTGTTGACTTCTTGATTTCCAAGCTCCAAATTCCTTAGATTTAGGAAATTCTCGTCAAGTATCTGTCTGAAAATGCTTTCTAATCCCTGCTCCTTTACCTCCCCTTCGAGAATGCCTCTTATTTTTATGTTTCCTCTCCTAATGGTATCAGCTAGTTCTTGTATTTCTCTTTCATTATTTTTCATTCTTCAATTTTTCTCTTCTTCCTTCTGATTTATTTCTAGATTTCTGTCTTTGATATCACTGATGCTTTCCTCCAATTTGGTCGACTTTATTTCCCAAGTTTACTATTTCACTTTTCATCTTTCAGTGTGTTCTTCATCTCTAGAAGTTACATTCATTTCTTTGAGGGTTTCAGTCTCCTTGCTAAAGAACTCATTCTGCTCATCCAGTTGTTTTTTTCAGTTCCTGAAATTGTTGATGTGAATCGTTTGGATCTCATTGAGTTTTTTCAGAAGTTCTGTCGTGAATTCTCTGTCATTTAATTTGCACATTTGTGTCTATAAGCTTATTTTCTGGAGATTTTTCTCTTTTTTTTTTATGAGTTGCCTTGTCACCTTGGTTGTTCATGGTGTTTAATGGACTATTTCTCCACCTGGGCATTAATGGAAATGTATTCTGCTGTTTTTCCAGAAAGAAGATTTATTACATAAACGTCTCTTTTTAGCCTGTTGCAAAGAAGGCGCTTTTCTTTTGGTTTCCAGTAGATGGCGTCTAAGCCTCTTGGATCCCGGCTTTATATAAAGCCTTAATAATGCCTTTGTTTTTCTTAGAGATATTCAATCACACTCCCTCCCTTCAGTCTCAGTCCCTGTCAGTGTTAGTGACAGTTTCTGAGTGTTTGCTTAGAATCCCCTGGGGCTCCGTGGTGTTAGGTCTTGGAGGATATGGGCTGAGAGGCCCTCTGTGTTGGGGGTTAGGGCTGTGGCTTCATCTCGTATTTACAACCACTGCTGGTAAAAAGCAGCTATTTTTTTTTTTGCTTTCCCTGCTTCTCTGCTCTCTGCCCTGATGACTGGGCCCTGCCGCCGGCCCTGTGGAGCGCACAGTTCTTCCAAGCAGGGCTGTTCAGGGAACTCTCTGCACCTTCTCACCTCTCCCTCCTCCTACAGGGAGCTCTGGTGGCTGTGAGAGGCAGCCTTTTTGTTTATTCCAGTCCACTGCCCGACACCCAGGGTTCTGACCTGATGTAGCTCTTATGCGCTGATCCCACGTTCAGGTGTGCAGTTTGGGTGTTTTGTTCCGTTTCAGATGTTCAGCTTATTGTTGTTTCAAGGGGAGAGATCCGGGGACATCTCTCATTCCGCCATGTTTCTGACGTCACTTCTGGGATTGTTTTCTTAATTTCGTTTTTTATTTAATTATTTTTGTCTGATTGCTCTGGCTATGAAAAATGTGTTTTAAGTGAGAGTCTAGCAAAAAGAAACACCCATATCTGAAAATCTTAAAATGTTTTTGTACACGGTCTGTAGGTTAAGAATCACTGATGTCACCCGTCAAGGAACTTACTTTCCTCAATATTTTTTTAGACTGTCTCTTATTTGTGCCTTTAATTCTTAGAATGTCCTCATTTCTTTCCTTAAAATCTATTTGTTAGTTACTAGAGCTTTATCTTCACTGTCTCCTTGAAACCTTCCCTAATTGCCTGTATCTACAATAGCTACAAGCAGTTCTTACCCTGTTCAATTGTAAACTCCAAGATAGAAGGTATAATTTTATACTTTATCCCCTCATACTGTCTTACGATTTGATATGCTATACCTAGCCCTCTCTCAGAGATGGAGGGATTGCAAAAATCATGTACTGCTTAATTTTCTTATGTTAGTTCAAAGGAATAGTTTAAAAGATATGATTTTAACATCTTTAAACTTTGGCTTCATGGTTGGTCAATAGTCATTGGCTGCTATTTCAGCTCTTCTATCCCTGCCTAGCAAAACCTCCACCTGTTTCTGTGAAATACATGAAAAATTTCAAACATTGATTTAGACTGGTGAATAGCATTGACTGTTATCAGTGGTCATGATCAATTTCACCGTTAGTTTCTTACTAGAGTGCGTATATTTTCAGTAGTTCATCAGTGCTAGAGTAAATACTTGTTTGAAATATTTTAACTGTGTTATAAAAAGTAACTTCCCCAACTGGTTTGCCATTTTTGAGTGTTTATGCTTTCTATAGGCTTATAGCTAAACATGAAAAGAGGAAGAAAAATAGTGCTCAATAAAGTGGTACTTAATCTTTGCATCGTAAAGCCATGTTTAAAATTGCTTTTGTTTTAATGCCTTCTAAAATTTAAACATTGTGGCCAAATAAAAGACAAAGATCAAAAAAAAGTTTTCTTCCACATGAAAAGGGAAAATCATAAATGATCTTACAAAATTTTTTTTGTTGTATTTCAATAAGTACTACATTTTATAGTTTGTGTGGTAATGCTAAACCATAGAGGAAAAGAAATAAAGATTTAAAGGCCTTTTTAAGGAATTCTAGAAATTAAGGAAAAAAGACCTAGAGTATGAGTTATACTTTTAACTGAAGAAGTTAGAAAATGAATTCAGTAAATATAAAATAACAGTAAGGATTAAAAAGAGATATAAATCAGTCAAATAGAGAATAAAATACTTGACAGAAGAACAATTTGCTTCTGTGTGGTGATGACCAAGACAGTATGTAAGAAAACTTGAGAGACAGTTACTGCTGTATTAAAGATTAAGACAATCATGAATATTATGTAAAATTATATATAAAAACATGAAAACCTAAACATAAAATATAAGGTTTTACAAAAAATAAGTGTCAAAATTGACAAATAGAAATGGTTCAAGAGTCCTTGAAGAAATTAAAATGTTGTTCAAATACAGCATAGTCAAAAATAGGGGAAATGTCATGTGATTTTACAGTTGATCTTTATGCCAAAATTTTAGGTGAAAGTTGATATCTAAAATTATTCCTAACCTTCTTTTTGGTGTTTGTTTTGCTTACATTGTTAATATTGATGCCCAGACCAGTCAAGTACAGTAAAAGAACTGGAAATTATGAACATAGATTCAGAAATCAAATGTATTAACTAACCACATTCAGGAGTAGATGAAAACAGTAGCCAAATAGGGTTTTTCATAGGGATACAGGTAAAGCAGACACAAGTTTCCCATTCAGCATTTCACTCCAAAGTCGAAGCCAAAATTAAAATAGTAAAATAACCTGCAAAGAAATAATAAAAATACTATATATCAGAAGGCATGATATATAGCAAAACTATTCAAAAATAATTTAGAAAAATAATTTACCTAATTGAAGTAAATTAAAAAATTAGGATTGCAGCTCTGGAGAGATTTTTTGCATTGATTTTATTTGATTTTTTGAATATTAAGTTTTATATGTGTGTTTACAAATATGTTTAATATTTCGAAATGTATGGGCACTTGAAAACAATGTTTCTAGGATACAGAATTTATCATTCTATCAATAAAATATCTTATATAATTATGAGGTTTACACAGTATGGCATCTTTTTGCCTCTTCATCTCTTGGATCTGAGAGATATTATTTAAGGTTTCCTACCACAAATATATTTCTGTCTATATTTACCTGTATTTTCTGTTTATAAATTTATTGCTTTGTAATTTATTGCAGTGGTAGTAATGACATTCAAAATTCATTTTGGATTGTGATCTTGTACTTAATTTTTTTCTCTAGAATTCATCTCTGTCTGATATTAAGATGGAGGATCTTTTTTTTCTGTTGGCCTTTCCAGATACGCTTTTGCTCATCTTTTTTACTGTCATCCTTTGGAATCGTGCCTTTTTTCTGTATAGCAGTGGAAAGATACATATTTTTCACTATATACTGTGTACTTTTGCTTTGTTTCTGTTCCTATTGGTAATTTGGAAGGTTTGGATTCTTTTTTGTTTGTTTTTTAGTGTCACCTTTTAATGTTAACTTGTCGAACTAAATTTTCTAATGTCTTATTTTAGATAATATCAAATAAATTTTTACTGTGAATAATGATAAGAGTTCTATGCTGTCATTTCAGAGATCCTTTTGTTTGCTGGATGTTTTTATTGAACTCATTTTTCTATTTTCCTTTAAAAGTCCTCATTTCTGTTTCATGTTGCTCACTTGTCTTAATTTGCTGTTTGCTGCTTTTTGCGTTTTCACAGAGTATTTTCGTTGCTTTCAAAGAGACTTTCATTTCTGTGTTGCTTTTCTTTTTCACTTCATTATTATGCCAAGTTTTTCAAACATCTGAATAATCATTTCCTTAGACTATCTGTTTTTCCATTATTTCTTGGATTTTTATATCCCTGTTTAAGTAGTTAGTATTTTAGTGAATTCCTTGAATTCATAGTGAATATGTTTTCTGTTTTGTGGCATTTTATTTGTAGTGTATTCCTTTTAATCTCTTTTTTCTTCTTTTTGCTTATAATATTTTTGTACTATAAACATTAAAAGATGTTTATTATTATCTTTGAGTGAGGAGTTTTTTTCTGGACAGGTTGTTTGTAAGAAGCTTGCTTGGTAAGGTGTCAAAGCTACACATGTGACATCTTGATTCCCCATTAAATTTTTTTTTTTAATTTTTATTTTTATTATGGTCACATTGGTTAATAAAATCCAGTAAGTTTCAGGCATACAATTCAACAATAAGGCATATATATACATTGCATTGTGTGTTCACCATCCATAGTTAGATTTCTTTCAGTCACCACATATTTGACCCCTTTTACCCCGTTAAATTCTTGATGCCTTAGGGTTTGATGGCCGAGGATTCAGTGTGTGTAGGGTATAAATGTGGACATGTGTGAAAGAGAAAAATTAGAGCAAATATATTCTTTTCAAGAATATAGGAAACAATAGTCTAAATTCCATAAACAAAACTAACATTGCAAGGAGGCAAACTATAATCTCTGAACACAAATGAAGAAATAAAAAAGGTAGCTTTCAAGCATTATAATTTTAGACATTTAAAACCACAAATATCTTTACTACTCTTTTCATCTTTGTCCTTCCTTCATACTCATTCCCTCCCCTGAATTCACTAACCTGCTCTGTGTACATACCTCCTAAATCTTCATATCCAGCTCCCTACATCCTCGTATATGTCTTACTACCTAAATCTCAGTATGTACAAAATTTAAATCATTATTTCTTGTCTTCTTTCCCCAGCCTCCTCTATTCCTTAAATCCATCCGTGGCTTCAGAATCTAATAACAGAATTATTTCTGAGTTCATTTTTCTCAATTTTATGCTCAATATCCATTTTAGCTCTTTAATATCAATCCCTTCTACAGCCTTTATAGGTAAGTAAAAAAATTCTCATTCTCTCAATGAATTGTGCAGTGGGTCTTATCTTCCAGTCTTGCCCATTCCAAGGTATTCTCTTTTGAGAATGATCTTTCTTCAGTATGTTTTTAAAAGCTTTAATTTACTTCGAAATAATTATAAATTCAAAGGGCATATAGTACAGAGAATTCCTCCATAAATTCCAGATTATTATGGTGCATTTCTCTTTTATTCATTTTTGGATCCAATTACCAGTATTTTGTTGAGGATGTTTGCATTTGGTTCATTTTTTACTGTTTTGTCTAGTTTTGGTATCAGGGTAATTCTGGCCTAACCAAATTACTTGGGAAGTGTTCCCTCCTCTTTTATTTTCTGGAAGAGATTGTATAAAAATGAGATTAATTGTCTGAATGTGTAGCAGAGGTCAATGACCATGGAACTGAGATGGTATCTTAAGACCAAAGAATGAAGCAGGCAATTCCATTAATTATAACAATTTATTGTAGAGTAATTTACTTACAATAAAAGTTGGTCAGAGTAGACAGATGATCCAGCTCTCTGTACAGATAATTTTCTTCTATTAGACAGTTGTTACAGCAAGTGTTTTGTGGTATAGCTGAACTGTAATGATTGACAAGACAGAGAGACAAAGAATGCAGTACAAGCAAGGAACCATGCCCCCTGGTTCTTTTGATAATCTCTTAGCACTGATGCTAATACCTAGTTTGATATTTATCTCAGTTGCTATGTTATTCTAGCCATTTACTGACAGGAATCTTTATGGTTACATTGTGTAAGTTTACAGGATACAGTTAATCATTAACTATGAGGCTTTAGTGCTAGCTGAAACTAGTTAAGTCAGAATTCTCAGCAAAGAAACTGGAAAGAAATCAGGCACACAAAGATGGAGTCAACTTGTTTGTATTGACACCCTATACACTAACTCTTCTTTAAATGTTTAGTAGAATTCGCCAGTAAAACTATTTGGGCCTGTAGATTTTTTTTTTAGATTTAAGCTTTTACATTACAGATTTAATGTAATTTAATAGTTATAGGATTATCAGTTTACCTGTTTCATAATAGTTGAGTTTGGTAGTTTGTGTTTTTTTTTAGTTAAGTGGCCTGATTCTTGTAAGTTGTTAAATCTGTTAGCATAGAATTTTTGTGTTCCAATATGTTCTTTTTAATGGCTGCTGAACCTGTAATGATACGTGCATTTCATTCTTTTTTTTAGATGAGGCAAACCTTGGTTGACCTCACAGATTGCAAGGACCTTGTCAGCTTACAAGCTCTTATTTTTTATTTTTTATTTTTTTACACCTACAGCACTTGGTCTTCCTAGGTAGTCTCCCATCCAAGTACTAACCAGGCCCGACCCTGCTTGGCTTCTGAGATTAGATGGGATCGGGCTTGTTCAGGGTGACGTGGGCTTTTTCAGGGTGGCATGGCTATAGATTCATTCTTAATATTGGTAATTTGTATCTTGGTTTTATCTTTATCAGTCTGATTGACCAATAGGTTAGTCAGCAAGGTTTATGAATTTTATTTATTTTTTTTCAAATAACTGGATAATGTTTTATTGATTTTTTTCACATTTTTTTAAAATTTTATTTTCAATTTCACTGGTACCTGCTGTTTGTTATTTTATTTCTTCTGTTTCTTTTCAGTTTATTTTAGTCTTTTATAGTTTCTTGAAGTAGGAATTTAGATTATTGATTTGAGAACGCCCCCCCTTTTAATTGAGGTATAAATGACATATAACATTTATTACTTTCAGGTGTACAACATATTGATTTGACATTTACATGTATTACAAAATGATCACAGTAAGTCTAATTAACATCTATTACATGTAGTTATTTTTTTCCTTACGATGAGAACTTTTAAGATCTACTCTTTATCAATTTTCAAATATACAATACAGTATTATTAATTGTAGGCATCATGCCATAAGTTACATCTTCATATACTTATAACAGGATTTCTACCTTTTGATCTCCTTTGCCGATTTCGCCCACTCTCTACTCTCTGCCTCTGGCAACCACCAGTCCATTCTCTGTATCTGCAGGTTTGTTTCTTTTTATAGAGCCAACATATAAGTGAGGTCACATGTTATTTGTCTTTCTCTGGCTGACTTATTTCACTTAGCATAATGCCCTAAAGTACATCCATGTTGTCACAAGTGGCAAGATTACCTTTTTTTTTTTTTTTTATTGCTGAGTAATATTTCATTTTATATATGTATATACCATATTTTCTTTATTTATTCACCTGTTGATGTACACTTAGGTTGCTTCCATGTCCTGGCTATTGTAAATAATGCTACAGTGAACATTGGGGTGCAGATATCTTTTCGAGTTAGTGTTTTCATTTCCTGTGGATAAATACCTGGAAGTAGAATTGCTGGATCATGTGGTAGTTATATTTTTAATTTTTTTAGGAACCTCTATACTGTTTTTCATAGTGGCTGCACCGATTTACACTCTCACCAACAGTGCAAATGAGTTTCCTTTTCTCTACATCCTTGCCAGCCCTTGTTGTTTCTTGTCTTTTTTATAATAGCCATCCTTGCCAGCCCTTGTTGTTTCTTGTCTTTTTTATAATAGCCAGGTGTATAGTAATATGTCATTGTGGTTTTGATTTGCACTTCCCTAATGGTTAGTGATATTGAGCACCTTTTCATATAGATGTTGGCTATCTATATGTCTTCTCTGGAAAACTGTCTACTCAGGTTCTCTGCCCATTTTTTTAATTGTACTATGTGTTTCCCCTTTTCTAATGTAATAAGCATTTAGTCCTATAAATTTCTCTTTCAGCATTGCTTTATCTGCATCCTACAGATTTTGATAAGTTATATTTTCACTTTCCTTCAGTTTTATGTATTTTCTAAATTTCATTGGAGAATTTCTCTTGACTTATAGGTTATTTAGAAGTGTATTGTCTAATTTCCAAATATTTCATAATTTCCCAGATAGCTTTTGTTATCATTTTCTAATATAATTTTTTTGGAGATTTTTTCCTGTTGTTTTTCTGTTACAGAGATTTAGTTTGATTCCATTATGGTCAAGGAACATACTTTGTATTATTTCATTTATTTTAAATTTGTTGAGGTTGTGTTACAAGCTAGGATATGATCTATCTTGGTCATTGTTCTTGTAGGTACTTGAATTTGTGTTCTGCAGTTGATTGGAGAGTCTATAAATATCTCTTAGATCCTGTTGTTTATTCTTCTATATCATTTATAATTTCTGTTGGTGTAAGAAATGTCCAAACCCGTAAGGAATTTTTATAAGAATTTATTTGAGCCAAAACTGATGACAGTTGCCAAGAAGCAAGATCTCAAGTGCTCTGGAGGATCACAGTTTTACAGTTTCTTTTATGCATTTGAAATTAAAGGGGGAAGTAAGGAAGATTATATGAAGATGGGAGAAAGCAAAATGGAACTCAAATTACAGGATTGTTAACAAGATTATGCCCTCTCTTGTTAACAATCATGTTTGTAAATTAACCTAGGCGCACAGACACAATGGACAGGAATTGCTCAAGACTAAAGTAAATCTTTAATGCCTTGCTTTATTGAAATACAGTAAATGAGTAGTTGCTCATATTTACATTGTACAATTCAATGAGTTTTTTTTTCAACTATAGTTGGCATGTGATAGTATATTAGTTTCAGTTGTACAGCATAGTGATTAGAGATCTATATAACTCACAGTGACCACCCCACTAAATCCCTGTTCTTACATATTTATTACAACATTGTTGACTATTTTCCTTATGCTACAGTTTATATCTCCCTGTCTATTTTCTAACTATCCATTTGTACTTCTTAATCCCTTTGCCTTTTTTCACCGTCCCCCCACCTCCCCTTCCCATCTAGTAGCTCTCAAAATAGTCTCTGTGTCTATGAGTTTGTTTCCGTTTTTGTTGTTGTTTATTTTTCTAAGTTTCCACATGTATGTGAAGTCATGTGATAATTGTCTTTCTCTGACCGACTTCATTCAGCACAATACCCTCTAGGTCCGTCAAGGCAATATCTTTTTCCATCCCCTTCCTTTTAGTCTATGTGTATCTTTTAATCTGAAGTAAGTCTCTTGTAGACAGCATATGTAGGGGTCTTGTTTTCTTATTCATTCAGCCACTCTATCTTTTGGTTGGAGCACTTAATTCTTTTCCATTTGAGGTACTCGTTGATATGAATGTAGTTATTACCATTTTTTCTTCATGTTTTTGATACATGTTTTTTTCTTCTTAAAGAAGTCTCTCCAACATTTCCTGTAATACTGGCTTGGTGTTGGTAAATTCCTTTAGCTTACTTTTGTCTGGGAAGCTCTTTATCTGTCCTTCAACTCTAAATGATAGCTTTGCTGGATAAAGTATTCTTCATTGTCAAAGATAAATCTCTTACTAAAAAAGTTAGGTGCCTGGGGCGTGACTACCCACCATGACCTGCCCAGTTAGGAATTTATGATCAGATCACCTTATGAGGTAACTTTCAGTAGAACACCTTTTTCATCCACATGTCCTTTCTACTACAGTAGTTTTCCTTTATCTGCGGGTTTGCTTTTGAGGTTTCAGGTATCCATGGTCAAACACAGTCCAAAAATATGAAATGGAAAATTCTGGAAATAAACAATTTGTAAGTTTTAAATTGTGTGTTATTCTGAGTAGTGTGATGAAATTTTGGTCCTGCTCTGTCTTACCTGGGATGTGAATCTCCCCTTTTTCCAGTGTATCCACATTGTATTCACTATCTGCCTGTTAGTCATTTAGTAGCTATCTTGGTTATCAGATGGACTATCACAGTATCATAGTGCTTGTATTCAAGTAACCCTTATTTTGCTTAACAATGGCCTGAAAGTGCAAGAGTAGTGAAGCTGGCAATTTGCATATGCCAAAGAGAAGATGAAGAGTGCTTCCTCTAGTAAAAAGGTATGTATATATAGGAAAAAACATAGTGTATATTAGGGTTTGGTACTATATGTGGTTTCAGGCATACACTAGGAGTCTTGGAATGTATCCCCTGCAGATAAGGGGGGACTGCTATATTGCCAGAAATTGTTGAGTGTGGAGTATTTAAGTCTCTATAATCCTTTTTAAAAATGTTTACAATTCCAGGTGGAAATAACTATTCCTTCAGTTATGCATTTCCAGATTAGTTTTTTTATGTGGAGGATCATATTTTTTAAAAAACATTTTATTATGAATAAATATAAATACATAAAAGTAAGGAGACTAGTATAAAGACCTCTAGTATCTATTGTACCTATCATCCAGCTTCAGTAGTTACCAACATTCTGCCATTTTTATTTCATCTAAAACTGTTACTGAAACCGGAGGACAACCAAGTCCCGGCCTCATGCTGCCTGTGCCACTCAGCCTATAGGCGGACACAGGAGTTGGAATATTTAGAATAAGTGTTTATTGTCAGGGCACTGGTGATCTGAGAAGGCAGTAGGTTAACACTTTCACAACTACCTTCTTTTCTCAGTCCGGCTTGGGGTATTTAAGGGAAAATCTGGGCATTATTTTAGGGTATGCATGAGGGTTCTGGGGGGTCTGTTGTGCTTCATGGAGTTGTTCCTCTGGCAGGCTGGCCCTCCAGTGGCATTAGTTACCCAGAAACAAAGATGGGAGTAGTCTAGAAAGAATGCTAGACCAAGATTGTGATCAGTAAGCATAAAGGCATTAATCATAAGTTTCAGGGCAACTTTCTATAGCAGGGGACATTCTAAGCTGCTGGAGACAATCCGTCGTTAAGCCACAGGGCAAGAAAAAGTGAAGCCGGACATGCTCTGAGACTTCTACTATGAGGGTCCAAACCGGGCCCTTCAGTTCCCCACTGTCAAAAGGTAGAGTCCATGTCTATGAGACTAGCTTAAGGTGAAATTGGTTGCTGTGAAGTTGAAGAAAGGTATAGGCTCCAGGTATCCATGGGCCCCTTGGCAGCCAGCCAGCAACAGAACTACAGGTGAGGGCACACTGAATGCAGCAATAAGATACAGTCCCTATAATTATAGACAAAAGGAAAATAAATGCTTCTCTTAAACCAGTATGGCAGGGGAGCCAGAAGGTGAGTTAGGATAGAGTAAGGCCCCAAAACCCTTCTCTCTGTTTGACATTGGATATAATATTATGAATTTGTTTGACTTTCCCCTCGATCTGTTGAGGGTTATCGGTAAAGTTAAAGCAGAAAAGTCCTTTGAATTCCTTACATCTGTGGTTGTTCCTTAGCAACAAATAATCTGTAGCAGCCTTATTCTCAAGGACAGCCTCTCTGCCTTGTCCTAGTTCTTCCCCGTTGGCATGAATGGCCTGAGAGGTGGTGTTCAGGGCTTTTGCCACAGAGCAGGCCATTCTCCTGATTACTACATTTAGGGCAACAGTCATGGCCAGCAACACAGAGACAAAGCTACATATTCAGCCAGACTAAACAGGTATAGCTCACTGTTGCATTCGGGACCTAAAGTAAGTTTTCTGTGATGTCGGTCCAGGTGAGGTCTCTGGCATAAATACAGTTAGTCTTCCTGGGGAGCAAGGTACTTCAGAGCTATTGGTTGGCACATAAGAATAGATAGTTTTCCCATGAGAAACTTCCCTGCATACTCTGCCAGGGTTACTGCTGAAACCTTAAGAGAAAACACAGCCCTGTCCTTCCTGGTGACAATAGGACCCCAATTATAGATGTCAGAATATGAAATAAGCTTGTCAATAAATTGGAAAATGGTGTGATGCCTAATAGTCTCCAGTGGGGTACAAACCCCAATTAAACAGGAAGTGAAAGTCTGTTCTGCATAGTCCCTCCTGAAAGACAAAAGTCAGAGTCATTAAGTACATGTTTGGCTAAATAAACCTAGACATTTTCATCTCTTTGGAACGATATCGGGCCTTCCGAGAAACGTCCTAAGAGGATTGCTGCAAGAATAAGTATTTCAGATCCTCTAATGCGTTGATTTCCATGTTGTAGAATCTTTTATTCTCAAGTTCTGCCTTCTTTACTCTGGTGTGAATCTATGGCCGGATACCTTCCAGTTTGACAGCTGAATTGGTGGTTAGAAGTACTGTCCAAAGCCCGGTCCACTGTTTGTTCATCTGGTCGATGAGTCCTTGGTGTTTCCAAGTTTTAAGCAGGACTTTGTCCCATGTCTTGAAAGGATTGTAAAGTCCTGCTGATAGGGTCTGTTCCCTGTGAAGGACAAATTTTTTGGTTTCTAGCACTTGGGTAAGTTCCCTAAGATAATTCCTAACTTGCAAATCTTAACTAAACTTTGATGGGGCTGTGTCCCTCAAGGCCTGGAGGTACACTCTCAGAAGGGAGAGCAGGCTGCCAAGAGAGGTCAGCTTCGTAGTCTCCTGCTTCAGGCTCTTTTATTCTGCTTGCAAGAATAAAAAACCCCCTGTCACCATAGCCCTTCCCCTACAAGCCTTGATTGACAGTTAGGTTTCTTATATAACCTTATAGTGCATGTGTAAACCCATAATGCATTTGGATTGCCCACAAGGGGTGTCAAAACTGCAATATAAATTTATTATAATAACATATAATGAAGCAGAGGTGAATTCTAGGTCACACAAGCCGTCCTTCTATACATGCCTATGTTGAGGAATTTTTCATCATTGCGTTGCTATTGTGTCAGATTCAACGGTTAAGTCAAGGCTATTGTTTTAAGGCTATTTTTCATTTTGGCTGCTCTGGGGAGGGCTCCTGGTGTAACTCTTACCTCAAAACCATTCTTTTTCCCAGCTGCTGGATCATTTTTAAGTAAATCCCAAGCACTGTATCTTTTTTGTAAATACTCCGATATGTATCTTTAAAGGATAAGAATTCTTTTTCTTCCTTTTTGTTGAACATAACCAGTAAGCCATTATCACACCTAAAATAACAGTAATTCCTAGCTGTCGTCTAATACTCAGTTATTGTTTGAATTTCTCCAGATATGCCACAAATATCTTTTTAATGTTGGTTTGTTTTAATTTAGGGCAAACAAGGTCTGCAAGTTACATTTGTTTATTATGACTTTTTGAAGCAAGAGAAAATAACCAAATTTAATACATATATATGTATGGGAATCCCACATACATGAGTCAGAGACTGCACAGGCATGAGAGGTTCAGAGATAGAAAGAGAACGTGGATATATGAGACATTCTGAGCTAGAGATGAGGTAACGTGTTTTGCTTCAAATGGTCATTGCAGGATGATAAGAAGAGCAGATGCTTTATTAAGTAGAAGTTTGTCCTATGCTGTAGGCAGGTCATAAGAAGTTATCTATGATCATCTCTTATTATGGGCAAGACTTCTAATCCAAGTTCTTCTAGGTAGTTAAGGGAGGGGCAGAAGTTTCTCTTGAGCCCTTGGCTAAAGTTGCCTATATATAGCTCAAAACAATCTGCATACCATAGAGACACATTTTGGGGTGACTCGTTCAGAACCTCCACAGTTCCCTTCTCTGAGACTTTCTTGGAAGTTTTACTTTCCATAAGTTGCATTGCTAAATTATTCTATAGCTCATTAAACCAGTCTCAGCCTTAAGAAAAGTTCGGTTTAGTTAAACAGTTGTGTCTTGTTTTAGGAGGCAGTGATGCTGGTGGTCTCGCAAAGTTAAGCCTATGGTGCTGTCAGGTATTTAATAGGAGGCATCTCTATGGAAACAGAAACAAAAGTTAATGATTGGAGAAGACTATAATCCCAGTCTCTGAGTTCCGAAGGCAGGCAGGCAGATTTCTAGATGTCTGTTTTGAATCATCTTCAGATGGGGTGAAGGCAGGCAGTTATAGTCTGGTAAAGTCTCCTGGTCTGCAGTTTGAATGTCTCTGGTGATCTTTCTGCAGCAGGCATGGAACTTGTCCATAGATGAGCTGTGGTGGTGGTCTCTCTGAAGTCTATATCAAGTTGTCCTACTTTAGATTACGTGGCCTTGGGGAAAAGGTGGTTTTAGTTCTCAATGTTTACAAGTCAATGGATGCGAAAATGAAAATGTTAGTTTGGAAGGTTACAGCCAACTATTTAAGAAAACTAGAAAAATTAAGGATCCAGTCAAGTTTATAGGTAGAAAATTAAAAAAAAAAAAACACTCAAAAGACTCTAATATCTACAAATGATATTATAGTTTCTATTGAAACAATTTTTCTCAGTAAAATCACCTCCATTTTTACCAAAGATAGCCAAATAAGACTAATTTATTTGCAAAATAAGCCTAGTTTTAATAAACTTGGCCGATTATTTGTATAAGTCCAGCAAGAATACTAATTAACCACATAGGCTCTTTTAAATTTGCTTTGCTGGAAGTTTTCATAAAGAATCTTCACATAGAACTTAAAAAGGCCTCTCAAGACCAGAAAAGCCAAGATAAGGACTTAACCATCAGAGGATGGTGAGTTCCTCTCTTCTCAAGGTCCCCAGTGTATCTTGAGGTTCTTTGTTTGCATCTCCCAGTAAGCAACCTTTGTTCCTTACCTGAAAATACTGCTATGAACCATGTAAGCAAAGTACCAGGCTGTTTTCCCAAGGGGCTTTCATTGGCTTTCATAGTCCATCTTAATTCCTTTAAGCTGTCTGGTCATAGTTGAGTCTATAAATGTCTCAGACGTGACATTTTAGTTAAAGCCTTGGTGATAAAACCAGTTTCCAATTGTGTCCTGTTTTAAGAACAGATTCCTATTGAAATTATGCAAATAACCATATTTGAAACTAATACTCATTGTGAGTTTACAGATTCTAGAAGGATCAAGGAGAAAAAAAATGATCCGATACTGCCTGAAAAGGTATAAATTACCAAATTGCTAAGTCACAGATGGTTTAAGAGAAACAAGTTTCCTTATATCTGGAAAACAAAGGATTGAAAACATCAGCAAATTAAATGAAAAAGTCATAAAAATTGTAACCATTTTCATCAGTTTATTCAGTCCTGTGTACTAAAACTTGTTCTGCTTAGATCCAGTTTTTCCATTAGTTCTCTCGACCTGGACTTATAATTGAGGGTGATAGGGTTACTTTGCAAGGCTGTCCAGCAAGGCTCTTATGATCTGCGCAGTGAAGCTGGTGCCTCAATCACTAGAGGTTTTGGAAGGTATACCCCATGTGGGAAACACATTTTCTAACACTTTCTTTGCCATTTTAAGGACATCACCATGGGTCAGGGGAAAGCTTTAGTTCATTCAGAAAACGAGAACATATTGTTCATTCATATAGTTCATTCACAAAAACGAGAACATATTGATAACCCCAAATTAGTGGCAGTTGAATGAAGTCCAACTTAAATGTACTATGGTGGGTGAAGACATGCAAAAACTGAAAAGATGCCAGGGAGCTGTGAAGAACCAAGCAGCCATCTTGGGTTTCCCACAGCCCTGACTATTCATTTAATTTAGTCATTAGTTATCCATTTAATTTCTCTGATTCAGGAACAGACTGTTGCCATGTTACAAGAACATACCAAGATGGCAAAAGTTGAGCCACGACCGGTCATTTTGCAAAAACAAAATGGACTTCACATTTGCCACAGCCTGATACTGAGGTTCAGTCTTTTTAGTGTGTGCCTCAGTTTTAATGAAAGACATCTTATGTCAGGACATCTTAAGTTTCCAGAAATTTCACATATATTTTTGGAACTTTTATATATAGATACAGCGTAAAATAGGCTCAATGTTGACGTTGCTCTGCATGTAATTACAATACACCAAAATAAGCCTAATTAGTTTAAAATATTTCTCTTTTGTAAGGAGAGAAAACATATCGTTTGAAGGGCCCTTTTGGAACACTTCTAAATTATTTCCAGGTCAAAACTATAATTTAAATTTTAGGAAGTTTTGTCAAAATATATCAAGAGGTTTGGACATTTACCTAAATAGGACCATAAGTCATTATAAAGCCATACTTAATTATCCATTTAACCAAAGTGACAATAGAAGATTTCAAACATAAATACAGGAGTTTACATAATTGTTGGCAAAACTCAGTTCTTACTACTGAGATTCAGTTTTCTTAAGTATTCAAGGACTTGATTAAGATAACAAACTCAAAATTATTTTGATTAAACACAGAATCTGCTTTTTAGGCAGAAAACTTTTTCACAGTATCAGCAGACCAATGGTCCCTTAGCAGAGAGAAGAAACTGATTTTGCCTCAGCTTACTTTTGATATTTAAATTCACTTCCTTGATTAAATTTATTTCAGTCTTATTCATTTTGACCACACATCAAATTTCCTTTCGCAAGAATCCTTTTCCATAAATGTTCTACAACTTTCTGTGTCCCTTTTAGTACACTTATTTTCTCATCCATCCAGGAATAATCAAGACAATAGTGCTTCACTTCCCTTAACAAAAACACATCTCTATATTTATGCTTTTTTTTTTTTAAGCTAAAACATTCTGTTTTCTTCATATACATAGTTGTTTCCCTATTAAGTTCCATAGCTTTAGTTACACATATTAGAATTCTTAACCTTAATTTCTGGTGAAATTTAAGTAGTAAGCAATTTTGAACTGTTTGTTATACCAGTATTCTTTTAGTTTGATATATTTAGGAACACATATCATAATTTCTAGAAATATATATATATTTCCCGATTGCACAAAAAATTTTTTAATGTGACATAAGACATGTTTACTAATAGAACCAAATATCTTTATTTCCTTTTTATTATAGAAAAAGTAGATAAACTTATGTTCAGTAAATAATGTTTCATTATTTTATCTTACTTGGAAAAGATGTAGATATTTAATGAATATCCATCATTTAATTTAACTAAAAAAAAACATTTTTAAGTCCACACACAATTATTGCTAAAGAGTTAACGTAAAAGAAAATTTTTATCTTACATTTATTTAATTTACTTGTTTCTAACAATTAAGTTTAGATTACTTATAAAATTTTTATCATATTGAATTTTTTATATTTTTTTTCAATTATAGCTGACATACAACATTATGTCAGTTTCAGGTGTACACCACAGTCATTGGACGGTTACAGAACTTGGCCCCAAAAGGGTGACTTGCACAGATTGGTCCATGGTACGTGGAGAGAGAGAGAGCTGAGAAAACAGGGCAGACAAGATGAGGGGCTGCTTCAAGCCACAGAAGGGCAAGGGCTGTCTCTCTTACCTTTTTTGTATCTGAGTCATGGCACCAAAGACGTTACCAGCCTAGTTTGACTGTGTTGTATGAGCCTGAGCCTGAGTCCTTGTCTTCTTCATTGAAAGAATATAACAAAGAGACAGAATGCAAGCTAGAGAAAAAGATTTATTATGCAGGATTACAGGCAAGGGAAGGGTGCCCGGGTGAACTCGGGAATGAGCTGTGCCCCTACAGGATCTTGGATTTTCAGATTTGGGTTGGAGTTCCAGGTTCTTCTTGAAGATGTCCTCTTGACACTCTGAAGACCGCCTCTTGATGCACCCTCCTTATTTGGGTTTTCCATTTGTCACCATCTTGTTACCCATAAATACCTAAGCGAAACCCGTGGTGGGGGTGGTGTAAAAACTGCAATGCTAATGATATTATAATAAGCTTATAATGAGCAAGAGGCTACTCCAGGTTACTAGAGACTGCTCTTTGCACATGTGCTGCCTGGGGATTTTCCTTATCACTCAGAAGGGGAAAGTCGTGTTAGTTGTCCTTGGTCTAGGCTAATCACATAACAGCGTGGTTTTGGGATATAAGTCAGATCTCACAGCTGGACATCAGAACTACTCTGGATCCTATCTAACTCCTGTCCTGCTTCCAGTCTTTTAAATTTCTCCTCACTGAGGTAGATAGAGCAGACTTGTTTGGAGCCTTTTAATCTTCAAAGTCCAGCACAGGATCAACTTAGCCCATTCAGCCTTGTTAGTGCTGTACTAAAACCTTTGTTTTAACCCAGTTTGTTACATTTAGCTCAGTTTTTTTTTCTAATTGGCACATTCCTCATAATAACCGTTGTAATTTTAGATTTTAATTTCCCTGAATGATGGCAGTAGTTTTGTAGAACCTGAGCCATAAATGGAGTTTAGCCCACATTTCTGTCTGGCTGTATTTTGGAGCTTCCAACTGGACAGCTACCAAGTCGAATTCTTAGGACATAAATTTTTTAGGTTGTTCTTAAGTAAGATTTTGCCACTCTTTTTCTTTCATTTATCTCCTTAAGTGCAGGACAGTTGTACTTCAAATGTCCTGATCCTTTTTTTTTTTTCTAAACAGTATTTGTAAATGTCTGAAGGCAGATAGGAAAGGGTCTGACTAGACTTTGATTTTTTTTCCTAATTTCTGTCCTTTTTATCTCATTAAGAAAATCTTAATGACTAGCTATTATAACAATACGAGAGCTCTGTAAGAAATTATTTTTTCCAATTTAGAAGTTTTTCCAATTAAAAGGATCCATCTCCTGGCTTTGACAGTAGGCTCTATAGTGACTCACACTAATTTTGTGAATGCAAGTGGCATCCCCAAAGGAGAGTGCAAAAGGATACAACTCTCACAAGAAAGCTTACTCCCAGAGTTAACCTAAGAAAGATAAGGAGCCCTGTCTTTAAGTAGCTGCTCCAAAACAGGGAATCACATGCCCCCATTGAACAGAATAAGATTTAAGATTCCTTACGCTTGGATTTGCAGCCTATTTGGCTGCCCCCCAGATGCATATGCATCATCTAGTTGGCAGACATAATCGTCTCTGGGAGGAACAGGATACACACAGAAAACTCATTTGCGAGCTTGTCATGGCTGGATAAAGAGCAAGGTGCACCTTGGCAAGTACACCCTCTAGGTGTTAGAGGCCAGAGAAAATATTCACTAGTCACAAGGCTAAGCTGTCAGAACACATAACAAGATGAAAGTAGAGAAATGAGACAGAAAAAAACCCATAAGTATGGTATACAAAGTACCCAGGAATTGCCACCCAAGAAACTAGTTTCATAAATATTTTCTCCTGCCAGCCTAAATTTAGAAGAGGGAAAAAGCTTCTCACCACTTTCTCTTCCACTGGACCCTACAGACAGAGATCTGGGGGTATGCTGACATGGTAAGAACCTTTACCTTCTGCTGGCCTGTGTCAGATGCCCCAGGATCGCCTCATTTGCAGCATCCTCATCGGAAAGTACGGGGTTCCAACCAGTGAGTTTTTCCTGCTCACAGAGCCAGCTGTGAGGGAGGAACAAATTTTACCCTCAAGGTTCTTCTGGCTGTTCTAATAATCAAATAGGAGACAGATTAGCAAGAGAAAATAACCAAATTTAATACATACATATGTATGGGAACCCCAAATACTTGAGAGTCAGAGACCTCACATGCACAAGAGGTTCTAGTATGACTCTTAAGTCTCTTTGAATAAATAAATGATTCCCCTTCATATTTTTTCTGTTGTAATTTATTTTTTGAAGAAATAGGTCATTTGGTGCCTTTTAGATTTAGCTGATGTTCTGGTCTTGATGTTCACTGTGTTCCTCTCTCCTTCACATTGCCTGTTAATGGTTAGATCTGGAGGCTTGATAAAATTCAGGTTGGATTTTTTTTTTTTCCTTTGGTAAGAATACTTAATGGATTGTGTAATGAAATTAATTCCTATATCATGTCAGGAGGCATATAATATCCAGTTATCTCTCTTTTTGTAATGTTAAAATTGATCAGTGGATGCAGATATTATTAGCTGATCTATCCATTGTGTACTTATATTCAGCCTTTCACCTGAAACAATTGATCAGCCATTAATGATTATTGTCTAAATCCATTATTAGGAGTTGCAAAATTATGATATTCTAATTCTATCTTTTTCGTTTATTATCTAGAATCATTTTATAAGGAACTTTTCTTCATTATTTGGTTATCAAGTAATACAAATCATATAGAAGCAAGTTTAATATGATTTGATTACCTTAATTACCTTTACTTATAGTAAACAAATCTATACTTGTTCTTTGATCAGACTGCTTTTTCCATAACCACCTTCTTGACATATCATGCAGACTTCTCTCCATTTACATAGAGCTACCTATTTGCTGTTCTTCACTCATCATGTATTTTCCTCTCTCTACACCTTTGCTTTTTTTTTCCCCTAGAAAATGACCTCCTTTACTCTCCATTCTGTGTTACACTTCTCAACTTCCAACTTAAATTCCTCAATTAATATGAACTTACTCCCCCATGTATAATGTACAGTTGACCCTTGAACAACAAAGGTTTGACTGTGCAGATTCATTTATACACAGATTTTTTTTTTCATTAAATGCTGTAAATGTATTTTCTCTTCCTTATGATTCACTTAACATTTTTTCTCTAACTTATTTTACTGTGAGAGCACAATATATAATATATATAACACACAAAATGTGTGTTTATCACCTTTTATGTTATCAGTAAGGCTTCCGGTCAATGGTAGCCTATTGATATTTAAGTTTTGGGGAGACAGAAATTATACATGGATTTTCCGGTGGATCAGCACCCCCATGTTGTTCAACTGTACTTTTTCCTTTTTGGGCCTTGGTTTTGTTTTTAACACTTCAAGTCATCTTTTTCTCTTCTTCTGAAACTTAGGTCTTGTTTATTTTCCAAATCTTTTAAGTTGTTTGAAGATTAGGAACATAAATAATTCATTTTCATGTTCTCAGGGCTGGCATAATGGCTGGTTTTGAATTGCTTAGAAACTATCACAAGTTCATCTAGTTTCTAGAAGACAAAAGCCTATTCAGTTTTGAAAAATAAGTAATTGATGATAGTATAGAACAAATAGCAGAAATTCTTTATTGGATTTCTTTCTTTCACAGAATGTTTGTAAAACTATATATTCTTTATGCATCCTATATGAAACCGTTTTTAAAGAGTTCCTGGTTTATACAGGTATATGTATTTGTCAAAACTTCAAATGGTACACTGAGGATTTGCGCATTTCTTTATATGTAAATCTTATCTAATAAAAAGTAAACAAATATACTCTAATTAATGATTTATATTCTGAACTATGTAGGAGGAAGTGTACTGATCTAGTTTATTTTGAAATGCACAAAACAGGTGAATTGATAAATGGATAAAAGGATGGGTTAATATGTGATAAAATGAGCAGAGTAAAACATTAGTGATAGATCCTAAGTGGTGAATATACAGGTTTTCACTATATAATTCTTTAAAATTTTCTGTATGTTTGTAAATCTTCATAATAAAATATTAGGGAAATGGGGGAGGGGCGAAGTTTTAAAAAGAGGAAGTCAATTAACAAAACCCAAGTTCCATATTCCTAAATATAGTCTCTCTATCCCCCAAAGCTAACTGTTCGCATTGAAAAGGAATGTGCCTTTGCAGGGATCAGTGTCCTTCAGAGATGTGGCTGTAGATTTCAGCAGAGAGGAGTGGCAGCATCTAGACCTTGCTCAGAAAAACCTGTACCGGGATGTGATGCTGGAGACCTGCAGCCATCTGCTCTCAGTTGGTAAGCACAAACACCTGGGTATCTGAGGAAAGGCCCCACTGAGAGTATTTCCATTCTCAGTTGCTAAATACTGTGAGACATCTGAACTATGTGATGGTTTTATTTTTGATTTGTTCAGGATTCTTCATCCACTTTAGGCTCTTAATATTACTCTATTCACAGAGATGTATGGTTACTTTCCTGAAGAACGAAACATTTTTCGACAAGATTTTTTTTGTTTAGACTCTGAAACCCAATTAGCTGGACACAGCCCTTTATCATTTCTCATGAACAGGGTATCAAGTTCCTGAACCAGAGGTTTTCATGTTGGAGCAAGGAAAGGAGCCATGGGCATTGCAGGATGAGAGCCCACATCAGAGCTCTTCAGGTGAGTGTGACCCTGATAGGAGACAGGAGTAAAGCTTAGTTGTCTTGAGAAAGATTGGTGTCCTTGAAATGCTATTAAGATGACTCTTCTGGAAAGTTCTACATTTTTTGTATTGCTTGAGAGCCCTTGGAATTGGCACTCAAGTACCTAAATTCCTTCTACATAAATGTAGAAATTTTTATTTGTCTTATATCTTGACTTTTTAGATTTTGACTCATGTACCAATCTGCCTAATTAAAGATTTTCTTTTTTTCTTGGTTATGCTCCCTTTCTCTAACATTTTTTTTCTTTCTACCATCCCCATTGTCTAAGGTTATTTCTTTAAGCATTCAGGTGCTAATGGATCTGGTTTCTTTCTCTCTTTTTTTTTTTTAAGTCAAAGTTATGGGAGTGGCATTGGTTAATAAAATTATATAGGTTTTAGGTTTTAACTGTACAATTTAGTAATGTGTCATATATATTGCATTGTGTGTTCACCACCCAAAATCAAATCTCCTCCTGTCACCCATATATTTGATCCTCTTTACCCTTATCTACCACCTCTCCTCCCCTCTTTCTCTCTGGTAACCACTCAACTATTGTCTGTGTCTATGAGTTTTTGTTTGTCTTGCTCTTTAGTTGCTTTCAGTTTTATATTCCACATATGAGCAAAATCATATGGTTGTTGACTTTTTCCATCTGATTTTTTTCACTTAGCATGATACTCTCAAGATCTATCCATATCCCAAATGGCAGTTTTTCATCTCTTCTTATGGCTGAGTAATATTCCATTGTATATATGTACCACATCTTCTTTATCCAGTCATCTATTGAAGGATACTTCAATTGTTTCCATGTCCTGGCCACTGTGAATAATGCTGTAATGAACATCAGGGTGCATATATCTATTCAGAACGGTGTTTTCAAATTTTGGGGACTGCTAGTTCACATAGTAATTCTATTCTTAATTTTTTGAGGAACTTCCGATCTGTTTTCCATAGTGGCTGTACCAATTTGCAGTCCCACCAGCAGTGTATGAGGGTTCCTTTTCCCCTACATCCTCTCTAACACTTATTATTACTTGTATTGTTGGTAATAGTCATTCTAACAGAAATGAGGTGGTATCTCATTTCTTTCAAAATTACTATATATCACACACTCCCACTCCTGTTAGTCCTCTTTCATTTTTTTCTTTCTCTCTTTCATTGCTTTCTTTTCACTGTGAGGTGCCTCAGAACTTTATCTCCAACCAGGCTCTCTTCCTATTCTCTAAATAGGCACTGACATGGGATTTTTCACTTCTCCATTTCCCGAATCTTTTATCTAAGTGATGACTTAGGGTTCACTGTCACTTACCTTTAGAATTACCTTTCTGACATTTCGATGTTGCTTGATTGACTTCATACTGACTGGGGTGTCTCTGCCTATTTGGGTGATTTTTGTAATTTTTTAATTCCGTACTTCACGTGACATGGTTTGAGTTTAGTCATGGTCCTCATTCAGGACACACGATCATCATCAGTCTGGGTAAGGATTCTCTATTTATTTTTCAGTTTCTTTTCTCCGCACTCATCTCATTTCTCATCATAGGCAATTATTTTATATGATGGAAATATATTTTGATTCATGCATATTCTTTTAAAATTTAAAGTAAATTTTGGTAAAATTGAGGTATGTATTATTAGTTTATATAAATGTTGGCATGCTATCTTATTCTTTGCCTTAGTTTTCCCACTTCTGTACATGTTGGAGTGCTTTTCTAACATTTATTTCCTCTAACTGCTGCATTGTATCCCAGAATGTTTCCTTTTATCGCTATCACCAGCCTCCTCACGCAGTGAGTCACCCTTACCCTTTTCTCTGTGTTCAACCTGGATGAGCTATATGACCCTCCCTCTTGTTCCAGCTAGCTGCTATTTTAGCTGTCATCATCTCTTTATTCTCCTTTGAGAAGGATAGTTTGGGTTTCAAACCTCCTAGCAGGGAATTTCTGAAAAAGCTTTCTGCACTGGGAGGGGAGGTGATACGTAAGTGATGTTATGTTATGTTTCATTCTAGAAAAATTGTGGCAGATTGATGACCAGATCGAAAGCTATCTGCAAAGAGGAAACAAATCTTTAAGAGACGATGCTTTCATCAAGGAAATATTGACTACAAAGAGGGATTGTGAATATAAGGACATTAGAAAAATAATTCATGTGAGCCAAAACATTTCTTTCCCCAAAAGACTCCATCAATGTGACTCATTTGGAAATGCTTTGAAGCATAATTTAGACTTATACAGTCATAATAGGAAAAATGTGTCAAAGAACATTAATAAGATTACTGAACATGGCAAAATTTATTCCTACACTGACCATGAGTATACTGTAACAGGAGAGAAATTATGGGACCATAATCAATGTGGGAAAATTATCAGCTATAAACAGGCACCCTCTCAACATCAGAAAATTCATACAGTAGAGAAATCTCACAAATGTACTGAATTTGGAAAGATTTTTACCCAGAAGTCACAATTCAAGGTACATTTGAAAGTTCATACAGGAGAAAAACTCTATGTGTGTATTGATTGTGGGAAGGCTTTTGTACAAAAGCCAGAATTCATTATACATCAGAGAACCCACACCCGAGAAAAGCCCTATAAGTGTAGTGAATGTGGAAAAGCCTTTTTCCAAGTATCGTCTCTCTTCAGGCATCAGAGGATTCATACAGGAGAAAAGCTCTACGAATGCCATGAATGTGGGAAAGGCTTCTCTTATAACTCAGATCTCCGTATACATCAGAAAATTCATACTGGAGAGAGACTCCATGAATGCAGTGATTGTGGCAAAGCATTCACACAGAAGTCCACACTCAAGATGCATCAAAAAATTCATACAGGCGAGAGATCCTATATATGTGTTGAATGTGGACAGGCCTTCATCCAGAAGACACACTTGATTGCGCACCGAAGAATTCATTCTGGAGAAAAACCATATGACTGTAACAACTGTGGGAAGTCTTTCATTTCCAAGTCACAACTCCAGGTGCACACAAGAATTCACATAAGAATGAAACCTTTTCTATGTACTGAATATGGGAAAGTCTTTAATAATAGTTCCAACCTCATTACAAATAAGAAAGTTCAAATTAGAGAGAAATCTTCCATATGTACTGAATGTGGTAAGGCCTTTACCTACAGGTCAGAGTTGATTATACATCAGCGAATTCATACTGGAGAAAAACCTTATGAATGCAGTGATTGTGGAAAAGCCTTCACTCAGAAGTCAGCACTCACAGTGCATCAGAGGATTCACACAGGAGAAAAATCATATATATGCATCAAATGTGGGCTAGCCTTCATTCAGAAGGCACACTTGATTGCGCATCAGATAATTCATACAGGAGAAAAACCTTATAAATGTCACTGTGGGAAATCATTTACTTCCAAGTCACAACTCCATGTGCATAAACGAATTCACACCGGAGAAAAACCCTATATGTGCACTAAGTGTGGGAAAGCATTCACCAACAGGTCAAATCTCATTACACATCAGAAAACTCATACAGGAGAGAAATCTTATGTATGTTCTAAGTGTGAAAAGGCCTTCACACAAAGGTCTGATTTGATAACACATCAGAGAATTCATACTGGAGAGAAACCTTATGAATGCAATACCTGTGGAAAAGCCTTCACCCAGAAGTCACACCTCAATATACACCAGAAAATTCACACTGGAGAGAGACAGTATGAATGCCATGAGTGTGGGAAAGCCTTCAACCAGAAATCAATACTAATTGTGCATCAGAAAATTCATACAGGAGAAAAACCCTATGTATGTACTGAGTGTGGAAGAGCCTTCATCCGGAAGTCAAACTTCATTACTCATCAGAGGATTCATACTGGGGAGAAACCTTATGAATGCAGTGATTGTGGGAAATCCTTTACCTCCAAATCTCAGCTCCTGGTGCATCAGCCAATTCACACAGGAGAAAAACCGTATGTGTGTGCTGTGTGTGGGAAAGCCTTTAGTGGCAGGTCAAATCTCAGTAAACACCAGAAAACTCATACTGGAGAAAAGCCCTATATCTGTTCTGAATGTGGGAAGACCTTCAGACAGAAGTCAGAGTTGATTATACATCATAGAATTCATACTGGAGAGAAACCTTATGAATGCAGTGACTGTGGCAAATCTTTTACTAAGAAATCACAGCTCCAAGTGCATCAGCGAATTCACACAGGAGAGAAACCTTATGTGTGTTCTGAGTGCGGTAAGGCTTTTACTGATAGGTCGAATTTGAATAAACACCAGACAACACACACTGGAGACAAACCCTATAAGTGTGTAGTCTGTGGGAAAGGCTTCGTTCAGAAATCAGTGCTCAGCATGCATCAGAGTATTCACACGTGAGAGAACTGTGTGAGAAAACCTCAGTGAGATTAGGTCTGATTGTACATTATTGAGTTCATGCAGTAGAAATCTATGCTCATTATCTTAAGTAGAAATGCTCCATTAGAGTGGCACATTACTGTACAGAAGAGGACCTCTGAGAGGGCCCTGGGGGGTCACCAGCCTTATTAAACCTTGGGGCATTCATACCAAGAAGGAACTTTTTCAGTTTGATACATTAGAAGAAGCCTTCTCATGAAAAATATGAACACTGTTATCAAATTCTGCATAGCAAGGATTATGTTAAATTATATTAATGATAATCCTTTTTACTATGGAATAGGTAAAGTGCCAAGGAGTTAAATGGTAGTGACAAACCCTAAGTTTTGTGAGATGTTTGTTGCAAAACACGTTGTCTAACAGACTTATGGGTGTTTTTCATCCCTCTGTTGAATCTAAGATGGTTGTGCATACCCAATCCCCCACTGAGTATTTCTATCAAGAAAAAGATACCACAATAAAAAAATACTTTATATATATAGACACAAATCTCAGCATGTATGTTGATTCCCTATTATACTTTAGCATCATGACTAGTAACCACTCCCCTTCTGAGCCACTAGTAGAGTGTCTTCGACCTTCATGAGTCCCCAGCACATTGTCTTCTGACCCCATAATTGAGTTGTGACTGCCATTATCTCCCAGACATTATTTACTGACCCTTATTTAGCTCTCAGTATAGTGTGTGAATTCCCACTGCTCTCAAGAAAGCTTCTGAGGTAAAAATTTTGTTTCCTCAGTCAGCTCTTTACCCCAGTCCCCTTTTTGCTATCACAGTTCTTTTAGCTCATTCACCTTCCTTAATATCTTTTCATAATACTAATAACAAGTCAATAATGTATTGAAACAAATCCCAACATACCTTCACTGTGTTCTCTATGTCTATCTTCATGCCTTGTGCTCCACAAAGATCTTTCCCCCATGTGCCTCAAACATCAATTTAGTTCCTGCCTCAGGGCCTTAGCATTTGCAGTGTCCTCTTCAAAGAGCATAGTTCCTTATATCTGTATCTTTCTTCCAATGGCACCTCTTCGCAGAGGCCTTCCCTGCCTGCCTGGTTTAAAATTCCAACCCCCCATCCTTTCTTCGTTCTCTTTCTCTGTAGCACTTATTGCCATGTTGCTCTTTATATTTCCCTTATTTGTCTATGGCTCCCACACTAGAATGTTTTTCCCTGTTTTGTTCACCACCGTGAGCCTAGACCCATGCCAGATATACAATAGGCATTCCATTTGTGCACATTGTAGAGTGTTGACCCTATTTATCTCATGACTTCTTGCTATACTGTAGCATAAGAAATGCTCCAATGGAGAGAACCAAGTCGATAAAATACATCAGGCTTTTTCTCCTCCAGTCTTTACCTGGCCTGTGCCTCCTTCCTGGTCCTAAAGCTGAAACCTCATTGTAAACCCTTTGGCCTGATGCCAACCTATTTAAAGAAGAGAGAATCAAGACACAGGAAATTCCATATAGATACTTGGTATTTGAAGATTCCCTGCCATGATTCTGAAATACAGTTAGCTCCAAAGTGATTGCAAAAGAGCCCACTAACTACCCCAGCATGCCCTGTCTCACCCCACCTCAACAGGGCCTTGCCCACCCCAGAGCCTGACCTACAGACCTGCTCATTGTGCTTTGACAGATATGTCCAAATGGAGGGGCTGAGTGCAGATAGGTGCAGACTTCCCCCAAAAGTTAGGTGTCTGACAGAAGTCTGGGGCAACAGTGGTCTCACAGATGCAGGCATAAGATCTGATTGAGAACTTGGTGGGTCACATCGGAACCAGCAGAATGGTTCCTGCCTCACAGGACTTCATCTCTCCCCTTCCTCTAATCTTATTCCCAACTATCCCTGTCTGGATTTGGGTCCAAGGTGGTGCCTGATGTGCCCGCATTTCACCAGCAAGTCACGCTGCCACCAGGACAAAGACGGAAGTGGCGGTGGTGGTGGCAGAGACCCAGAGGTCTGGGAACTCTGGACCTAAGAAGAGAAAGATGGGAGCCTCTCTGCCCATCTCCTTCTCCCCTCCATTGTCTTCTTACTTTCCAGAGTCCAGTGTTTTGGAGTTGAAGGCTGAGATCCAGAGATCCAGGTGGGACTAGCACAGGTGGGATTTGCCAACCATAGGTTCCTTATTCTCTAGATGCCCTGCCTAGACTAGTGTGGCATACTTATTGAGGAAGGTCTTTCTCAGAAACATGATAGGAGACTGTTTTGTCTAGGAAGAAATGAGGCCTTGGTGGATCTAGCTGGTGAAGAGATGTTAATCTCTTCCCCAGACGAGTTGGTAAACAGGCCCTGGTTTGAGCCAGTTGGTTCTAGCAAGGAGTGACCCAGACTTTGTTGAGTGAGGCAGTTAGCTGTGATTGGGGGTGTGGTTTGGGGTGAGAGGCAGGGCTTTCTGGAGAGAAGACATGACTCCAACACTAGGAAGAACGAAGTGTCTTTGGAGGTTGGCCCACCCCTGTTGTCTTTGGGACAAGGCATTTTTTGTGTGTGGAGCACCTGGAGGTGAAGTGCTGGAGTCTGGACTCTGATAGCAGCTGTGTCAAGTCCCATTTAAGGTATATTCCATGAGTGGACACCTGGGTCAGTGACCGAAATTCTCCCTGTCAGATAATTGTTGCCTGTACAGTGGTGATGAACATGAGAAGGCTCTAGCCATTCTTTAATAACCAGCAAGAAGAACCCTTAGAGGAGTCATAATGAGGAATATCATCAAAAACCACAAGAGGAAATGTGCTGTGTGCCAACCTAAGCTTGAGGGGCTTATAGACGTGGTAAAAAGAAAACCAGAGAGACAGAGCATTTTCCAAGCAGCAACCTTTGTTCCCTAAGACACAAACCTCTGGAATGACTTCCTGGTAAAAAGAGTGAGAATCAGAGGAGGAAGTTCTGGTAGGCCAAGACAGACAGCCTAACTGGACGTGGACCAGTGGTGAATTTGCCATAAAGTCTACAATGGAGTCAGTCGTACTGTCCCAAATTTGTTTTTCTCTTCTTGATCATGGCACTATGGTGAGATGAGCATTTAGCATTAATGAATCAGGAAGGTTGGTGTCTGGGGAGTGAGAGGTGGAAATTAAAGTTAAGAGCATCTTCTTTGACCTCTTTGGGCACTTTTCCCCAAAGTCAGATGGGTTCCTGGTAAATCGTTCCTGTGTTCTTGTGTTTTGGATGGTGCCGCTCAGGATAGAGAGGGGCTTCCTACAAGTGCTGGTCCAAAAGCCCTGGCCAAGACAGGCAAACTTTAAGGAAAACCCAGGAACAAAGAGATGGAGAGAAGAAAGAAGTCACGTTCTGTCACATTGCCAAACACAGCAGCACAACCACAAAGAATATCGACTGCAGTAGGCCCAGGATCAGCAGGCAAGCCATGTCTCTCCATCTGCATGAGCAGCTCCTCTAACTCAGGCTTTGGCTCTTTAGGTACTGAAGTTCTTGAGGGAGCAAAGCAAGCCAGAATACAAGAAGTCCCATCTCAAGATCACAGGCAGACCCATTTAGGGACAGTCTCAGGCCCACTGTCAAGGCCAAGCTCAGGATTGCTAGGCTCCTGAGCTTGCTTGGTCAGCCTAGCCAAGCCCAAGCTTCCCCCACTCTTGAGTACCTCAACCTTCCTACCGCCCTTCCTCCCTCTTCCTTCCCTTCCCTTTCTTCCCTTTCCTCTCTCCTATCCATCCTTCTATCCATTTTTTGGATGGACCCTCTGGAAGACACAGGCCATGGGCCACCACTAGGGCACTGGCTACAGTCCGGGCTTGTACCTGCTCTCCACTAGACAGTGCTACTGTTCCCCCGTTTGTTGACACACCATTGCTTCACAACCATAGTGTTCTCTGTGGAGCCAGCTTCCTTTCCCTGCAACACTCCTACCCCAGGCATGCACAGTTGGAGTACTAGCTTCAAATACTGAAAGCTGGGGGTTTTAAAATTTTTTTTTAAATTTTCAATTATAGTTCACATACAATATTATATTAGTTTCAGGTGTACAACATAGCAATTAGACATTTATATAACTTATGAAGTGATCACCCCGATAAATCTAGTACCCATCTGACGTCATGTGTAATTATTACAATATTATTTGCACTTAATTTTTTTACTTTTTCTTTTAGCCCCCAACCTCCCTCCCATCTAGAAACCATTAGTTTGTTCTCTGTGTCTATCAGTTTGTATCTGTTTTGTTTGTCCATTTATTTTGTTTTTTTGTTTTTTTAGATTCCATATATAAGTGAAATCATATGGTACTTTCTCTGTCTGACTTATTTCACTGGGCATAATACCCTCTAGGTCCATCCATGTTGTCACAAATTGTCAGATTTCATTTTAATTTATGACACAGTAATATTCCACTGTTTGTATGTACCACCTCTTCTTTATCCATTTAAGTTGCTTCCATATCTTTGTATTGTATATGAAATTCCTTTGTCTTGTTGTAGCCTTTGTTTTAAAGTCTACTTTATCGATATAAGTATTGCTACCTCAGCTTTATTTTCATTTCCACTTACATGAAATATCTTTTCCATCTCTTTACTTTCAGTCTGGGCGTGTCTTTCAATCTGAAGTGGGTCTTTTATAGAAAGCATACGTATGGGTCTTGTTTTCTTATTCATTCAGCTACCCTATGTCTTTTGATTGGAGCAGTTTATCTATTTACATTTAAAGTAATTATTTATAGGTGTGTAGTTATTGCCATTTTATTATTCATGTATTTTTTTTGGAATTTTGTGCACTTTAACAAATTCAGGCCACAGAACATTTGTAACTTGAATCTGTTCTACATACAATATGCATATATCCCAGAGGAAATGTGAAGTAAATGCTTGATAGAAAATGTTTTTCTGTGGCTTCTTTATAAAATTCTGTTATCTTCTTCTTTTTACATTAGGATTGTATCTAAAGAGATTATCAGCAAGAGACTCTTCTTTTACATGTTGATTTTGCATCTCCATATCCTGCCTTAACCACTCTTTTAATTCTGTATTCTTTTGAGCATGATGAGCTATTACATCTGATTTTCCAATGACCTGTGAAACTTTTCCTATTCTAGGATACGTGACCTTTCTGAATTTCTTGAAATTCTTGAGTTGACCATAATCATCATTAATACTGAATGCATTTCTGAAGGCAGAATTACTAACCACTAGTGATCTAAATTCAGTCAGTAACACTTTCCTTGGAAGTGTCTCACCATCATCCTGAAGTGTGCCATTGTTAGATGGTTCTTCTTTAATTGACCATAGTAATTCTTTATTGACCTAACATTTCTTCCCAATTTTATTTTCTTGAGATATTTTGTTACTTTCTGATATTCTTTCATCATTAGAAGAGCTGTTTGTCTCTATATTTGATCTTGGCTTTTTTTTTTTTATTATTATTATTGACATCTTCCTCTTGTTTTTGAACTTTTGCTTCAATCTCTGACTCTGGTTTTGTGTTTTGACACTTCATTTTCTATGGCTAAATCATCAATTTCCCCTTTTCCTGATCTTAGTTTTTCTATAGAAAGAGATTTATTGGCAGAATTTTTCACAGTGGATTTTGAATCTATATCTGTAAATAAGTTTTTCCCCCACAGGCTCATTCTGAGATAGATGCTGTTCCTTATTTTCCCACATTGAGGGTGTAGCAAATTGTGTTTTGTTCTAAGAAAAAACAAGACACTTCCATTCTTGCTGATTTAGGTGAAATTTCTTGATTTTCTTCATTCTTTTTCTCTTTTCTGGTGGATGGCTGAAAGTGGTTTCTGATAGAGTTGGTCTGTGGCTGTTGGGAAACTCAATCTCTACTTCAGTTTATACCTGGGAACTTAGCTGATGAAAACTGACAGTTTGGGATTTTCATTCTAACCAGAGTATTTGATACAGTATTATTTTTAGAAAATTGGGGCGGGGGGAAGGGAGGGGGGCAGTCCTTCATAGTGAATATTTCTTATAAGGCATTTTGAATTTTTGTTCCAATCTGGAGATTTTGATTTCTTTTGGCTTTTCACTCAAATCTATTCATGTGTCTGCTTACTCTGTATCAGCTATATATGTTGTAGTGTTCACTAGGGTAGTTGGCATTAGTTTTTCTTTGACAAGCCTTGGGAAAGGCTTAGCCCTGGAGTTTCTGTCTTGAATCCTGTACTGGGCTAGGCTTGAGTACCACAGTAATTCTCTGTAGTCATGAAAATAACCATCAGTTCAATTTCTCCAAGAATAGGTCTAAGACTCTGCCTTTGGAGCATATTCATGATTGAATGAGTCAGTTTTTTCTGAGAGTCAACAACACAAGTTCCAGGAGCTGAAAAGAAACTGTTTTCTTATTCATTTTATTCTGTTATCAACCTAGCATCTCCTCCAAAAACAACTGCTGAACTTAATTTTTTATTTCATTTGGCATTCAGAAATACAAATATTTCCCCTTTGAACATCTGTTTTGTTTCTTGTCATCCTGACAGATCAATGTTTTTACTTCCAACAGGTGATTCATCAACAGGTGGGTAAAAACTTTCAATTTGAAAAATCTGTTTCTTGGACTAAACTGCTTTAAGAAATTCAGTAAAATATTCTGGCTTTACATCGGACACCCACAAATTAGTGCACAGATTGATTGTTCAAAAAGGAGACAAATCTCCTAGTGTCTTTCTTAATTTAGCTTTGGATATAACCAAATCTGATGAAGATGCAAAACGTTAATGATAACTTTAACTGATAGCATGACAAGGTGAATGCATTCTTCTGTCCAGTTGTTTACAGTAAGTCTTTCAATTGCAATATAGCTTGATTTAAAGAGGTTTTTCCAGAGACATCTAAACAAGAAGAGCAT
>NW_011889109.1:306301-312934 GCF_000151845.1 Pteropus vampyrus | reverse complement strand
TTTTTATGGCATAAGTAGGGAAATATTAAAAAAGTATGGAAACCTATCAAAAGAACACAAAATATCCAACTTTTAAGGAGCTCCCATAGGCTAAATCTTGGATAATCCAAGCATCAAAATAAAAGAAATGGATTATAACTCATTGAATAAAATAAGAATCAGTGAGCCTATCCTGTTAATAAGAGACTAAATAAAGAAACGAGGAGAAAGGAAAACTCTACCTTGCAGTAGAATGCTAACTAATAAATCTAGTAAGAAAAATAATTAGAAAATCACCACTTACAACCATCAAAGTAATAAGCAGTCCAGGCAAAATCATTAATTGATACTAAAACTAGTAGGTAAAAGTTTGATAAGGAACAGGATACTTATATAGCTTCAAAGTTATCTTCCCACAAAACACTTAATAATTAAACAAAGGAATATGATCATTTTACAGTGGATAAAGCTGGCCAACAGCACCTTAATCAAGAGATCAAAGTTAACATTACTGAACTCCTGATACAATGCACTAAGAAGGATATTTGCTAAAGTACCCATAATCTGAACCTATTAAAAAACATTAGACAAACACATATTGAAGGACATCTTACAAAATAAATGGCCAGTATTTTCCAAAAATGTCAGTGTTATTGAAGACAGACTGAGGAACTGTTCCTGATGAAAGTCTAATATATTGTACTTAAAAACTAAATGCAATAAGTGATCTTGGATTTAATTCTGGTCCAATTTGGGGGAAAAGTGCTATTAAAGACAAGAGTACATTGGTAAAATATGAATAAAGGCTGTTAATTAGATAATATTTTTTAATAATGCTAAATTTTGTGATATTAGTAACAATTGTGGTTGAGTAACTAAATGTCCTTGATCTTAGGAGATA
The DNA here is from genome assembly GCF_000151845.1 of Pteropus vampyrus. Lineage (NCBI taxonomy): Eukaryota > Metazoa > Chordata > Mammalia > Chiroptera > Pteropodidae > Pteropus > Pteropus vampyrus. Next base: position 312,054 of record NW_011889109.1, on the reverse strand, counting down.
GTCCCCTAAATAATTACAGGTAAGGGGCATATCTGCAATTTACTCTAATATGTCTCATGAAAAATATATAAATATGGACAGAGTATGATAAAGCAAATGTGGAAAAATATAAACAATTGGCAAGTCTATAGAATTATTTGTATTCAACTTTTCCGAAAGTTTCAAATTATTTCAAAATAAAGAAATGTATATGTTGCACTGAGTTTGGGGAATACAAATTTTTTTTCCTACATAAATATCAGCCCCAAACATATTAAGAGATACCTTCATATTCTTTGAAGTTTGGACTTTAAAAATTAAGAGATATACCAGTGGGAAAAATGTTAATTGGGAGTTTTCTACAAAGTATGCACATGTATTGAAAAGTATAGATGACATTTATAGAAATTTTTATGTATCGAAAGACCTAAATAAATAAATAAGGAAAATACCACGTTCATAAGTAGGAAGATTTGCTGTCATAATGATGTCCATTCTTCCCAAGTTAATCTAGAGATTTAAAGCAATGTAATGAAAACTCTAGCAGTTTTTCAGAGAATATGACAAGTTATTCTCAAAATCTCAAGGACTAAGTAGAGCCAAGACATTCCTGCCCCACTCCCCCAAAAAAGATAAACACTGTGGAGGGACTGGCCCTAGATATAGATAAACTATAGTAATCGAGACTGGTTTCTGTGCGGAGAAAGACAGATCAATGCAATAAAATAGATCCAGAGAGCTCATAAACAGACATTCATATGTGGGTCTTGATATATAGATAGCGATGGCATTGCAGATTGTAGGGAATAGATTTACAAAGAATTAAATGGTACTTGGATGAGTTATCCATGTGGGGAAAAAAAAGTAAATCCCTAACTTATACTGTTTTTTTGAAAATAATTCTACATGAACAAAGTACTTTTACATGAAAATAAATAATTTTGACTCTTTAAAGAAAATATTGAAGACTGTTATGACTTTGGACTAGTAATACATTTCTGAAACAACTCCCCAAGAGTTATAACAATAAAATAACCAATACATTACAATACATTAAAATTAACCATGTTCATTCATCAAAAGACAACTTAGAGAAAGGGAAAAGCTTAGTCATAAACTAGGATAACATGTAACCAATGAACCCAAAAGAAATATCCCAAGTATAAAAATAACTTATACAAACCTATAAGAAAAAAGCAAATAAAGAGAGAATGGCATTTTTTTAAAACAGAAAAAGAGAAACACGAATGGCTAATAAACAAAAAGTTGCACAACTTTATTGGTCATCAGGTATATGTAAATTACAACTATAATGAGCTATTATCTCACTAGTTGATCTAACAATAATTTTTAAAGGACTACAATTTCAAATGGTGTCAAAAATGTCAGTTACTGCCAGAGAAGGTATAAATTGTAATGATGACTTTAGAATCTATTTGGTATCATTTAGTAAAGTAGTAGCTGTACATATTCTAAGAGCAGTTCCACTCCTAATTATTATATAACCTAGAGATATTCACATATACCTTTAAATGTACACTAAAATGTTCACGACAGCTCTATTTGTTATCAGAAAAAAAAATGAAAACAACCCAAATATCCATCAACAGTAGAATAGATAGATAAAATCTGTTATGTACACAGCATAGAATACCAATCAGCAATTAAAAAATGGACTTAAATATAAGGATGAATAAATCAAAAAACATAACATTGAGTGAAAACAAATCACTTGATATGTAGAATGTCATTCCACTACAGCTCAAAATCATGCAAATCTAAATGTATTACTTGAGGATATATACATATATGGTACATCTATAAAGAAAAGTGGGAGAATGATTAGCACTCAAATGAGGATGCTGGTTAACTTTGTGAAGGAAGTAGAATGTGATTGGGGAGGAGAATATAGAGGGTTTCAAAGGAACTGCTGATATTCTATTTCTTCAACTAGTTGGTACAGGAGATTTTTCATTTCACTCATTCAGCTGTACATATATTTATTTTTTCTCACTTGTCTCTGTAGTTTTTCAGAACTTTTTAGAATTAATAACTGGGCTAAACAAGAAATAGAATTAAAACAAAGAATTAGCTAGAGAACATATTAGCAAGCTGGAAGTTCAGTCCAAGGAATTCTCTCAGAATACAACTGAAAGAATTAAAGAAATGGAAAACTATAAATAAAAAGCTAGAAAATAAACTCTGAGAAAGTAGAAGAAATCAAAGACAAGAGTGGAAATTAATGAAATGGAAAACAGAAGCACTAGCTAAAAGAACAAAATTGATGTAAGAAAAAAGTCTAGTAAAACCAAAATTTTATTATTGGATAAGAGTAAGGACAGGCTTTTTCATAAGCAGAATGAACAGATGTATTTTCCATTTCTGCTCTACAAAAAAGATTTAAATGAGTACATTTAGTTAACTACAAAACGTATTAATGTGAGAACCGCGCCTCCCCAAATAAAAAAATGAGGAGGAAGATGGCAACTATCAAATGAGAACTGTCAAAGAACTCTGGTATTAAAGAGCCTACAGAGTCAGATATCTATTTGTGAGGCAATTCACTGCATAAAGCCTCTGAAAGCTCAAGTACCAAATGTTGTGGCGCGATCAATTCTAAGGCCCACGGAGCCAATTGAGATGAATTATGAGCCTTTATTAGCCGGCCGGCGACTGACTCACTACAACGCAGGGTTTGAGGAGATCAGCCTCAAGCTCTCAAAAGAGGCAGTTTATAAAACCTAGCCACACCCTAGTTAACATCAAACAAGCAAGCAGAATAACCACACCCTAGTTAATCATCAAACAAGCAAGCAGATTAAGCACACCCTAGTCAATCATCAAACAAGCGAGCAGATTACAGAAGCAGAAGTTGGCTGTTAGCATATCTTTACCCAGAACCACACTCTTAACACCAAAGATGATGACCTTGGAAAGTTAAGAACCTGGAAATAGGAGATTGGTTAAAAGTCTGTACACATGTAACTGCATCTAGATTTTGCTTATAGCCTTTTCTTTGATTCAAGTTGGTTTTGCCTGGATAATGGCACTGTGACTCACTTGCTCCACCTCCATCCCATCCCCTCTTTCCCATCCCCCAACTCTTATCCTTCCACCTTTATATACCTACTCCTTTAATCGTTAAGCCTTAGGACATTAGGTTTAGGCCAGTATCAACTATTTTAAGAATGAAGCCTCAGGTCTGTTGATCAGGACAATAACTTTTGGTTAAACTAGGGATAACATCTTGGCTTTAGGTGTGTTTCATCCCCAGGCCCATTGAGGCAGAACCGCCACACCAAGCACGGGACCAGATGGGATGGTGCCATGGCTGATTCCAGAACTGGAAACAATGACCAACTACTCCAGCCCTGTCCAATCAGTAGCATCCCTTACTTTCTATGGCTGAAGATTTTTCCCTATATAATCTATTCCACTCGAGACATCCAGGGAGCCAGGCCTTTGAGTAATTGCTCACCTGTGTCTCTGGGACTTGCAACTCTTTGCTGTAAAACCTGTATGTATCTGACTGATTTAGACACGTGCAGGCAGATGAATGCCTTTTGCTCTAGTAACACACAGATTGATCTCCCCCTTTACTTATCCTGTCTTATATAATCAAATACACTACTAAATGGGGGGGAAGGGAAGGGAGCTCGAAACCAATAATGTAAGGAGGAGGCAAGAGAATTAAAAGTTAAATCAATATTCAGATTGCAAAATGCTGATCAACCCTAAGGCCAGACCACAAGGAAACCTGCAGAACAAAGGAAGATTTCTGCTGGCATTGTGTGGTGGCTGAAGAATGACTACTTGGGATTTATTACTTGTAGGAAAATTACTGTTTGACTATCGCCATGGGAACAAAAGGCTTTTGATCATAGGACATAACATTCTGATAACAAGCTTTCTGCTTCTGTACGCCCCGCTTGCACACCCCGGCTTATAGGTTGACAGGTAGTGAATAGGAGAAAAATAGACCTTTGTGTTCAGACAGAATAAAGAATGAGATTTTGGGCTTAAAAACCCTGTACCTCTACATTTCGGGGCTGCTTAATTTGGGGTCTGCGTACCCCTGGCAGACCCAGCTGGCTGAATAAAGAGTGTGTTTCCTATAACTCACTAATTTCTGGTGGTCCGTGTGTCTTTTGGGGGCTGGCGGCTACAACATTTGGAGGCCCCAGCGAGAGAGATCTCAGGGAGTGGCCCTGGGATCTAAGACTGGACCGGCCTCCAAAGCGGTTGCTGTCTCTGTTACGGATTCAAAGGGGTGGCCAACCTGAGACGTTCCAGGGCCCTTGAATGCTGTGACGGGTCAGTACAATCGTCAAGGACGCAACTTTTAGGACATGCTCTTTGTTCCTGGTCCCGACGGGAATCTGGAATCTCCGAGGCCTCGGTGTCTGGATAAAAGGTACCTTCTTGTTTCTGTTGACCGGTCAGTGGGGGTCCATAGAGAGACTGGACACAGTCATATCTCCCGGACCGTGGCCAGGCCGCGGGATGCTGCCTCCTGTGCCCTGTTGTCAGGTTTTGTTTATTGTCTCTGGTCTTGTCTAGGTTGTAGGTAGCGGACTTCTCTGGGTCCACCTACACTCCGGTAATTGTTCTTGTTTGAGTGTTTGTTTTTGTCAGTGTCTGTTTTGTGTTTTCTGCGCAAGCGATGGGGGGAAGCCTGAGTTCACAGAAGACACCCTTGGGTTGTCTCCTGCGACATTTCAGAGAAGGGTTTATAGAGGGAGCTCATTATGGCATAAAGTTTTCTCCAGGCAGACTAAGAACATTGTGTGAAGTCGAGTGGCCGTCTTTTGGTGTAAACTGGCTTCCAGAGGGCTCCTTTGACAAAGGGTTGGTGAGGAATGTTTGGAAGATTGTCACAGGAGACCCGGACACCCCGATCAGTTTCCCTACATTGATCTGTTGCGGCGTGAATAATTCTGAGACCCACGGAGCCAATTGAGATTAATTATGAGCCTTTATTAAACGGCTGGCGACTGACTCTCTACCACGCAGGATTAGAGGAGATCAGCCCTGAGCTTCCCGAACAGGCTGCTTATAAGGTTTTTTTTACTACATCTTTGAATAAACAGATTACAAGAAGCAGAAGTTAGTTGTTAACTCTTTGTACATAGATAAATGTATTCAGGGGAACTCTCAGCAAACAGGGCCTAATAGACAGTTTTATCATCTTTTCCTTGGAATGTTGCGCTTTTCCCTGGGGCTGGCGCCTGGAGATATCACCTCCCTGTCACTGAGTTACTGCTCTCCCTAGGGGATGACGCCTGGAGATACTTCTTCCCTGAAACTGGAGAATTAACACTTTTACAGATCAATGGTTAGATCTTGTTCAGAACCCCCCTCCTTGGCTCCGCCGGTGTGCCCTCTCTCTAGGGGTGCGAGTTTTAGTTGTCGGTACCCCTAAACATGCAGCAACTGAAACTCCAAAACAGCCCAGACCCTTAGTCCTCCAATCTCCACCGGAGGACAAAGACCTTCCCTCACCCTATAATTCAGGACAACAGAGGCCCAATAGCACTGCCTCACCTCCCCGGACACGAGCAGGTAACCCTTATGGGCCTCTTCCTCCTGCTCCTGCTCCGGGTGAGGCACTGGCCGATACCACTACCCCGGCCATTCTTCCCTTGTGAGAAGCACCACCCCAGGAGCATCATGCTGACAGGCCCTTTATGGTTTACGTGCCTTTCTCGACTAGTGACCTGTACAACTGGAAGGCACAGAATCCGCTTTTCTCTGAGAAACCCCAAGCATTAACG
>NW_011889109.1:302117-306164 GCF_000151845.1 Pteropus vampyrus | reverse complement strand
GCCCAGACTGGGGACACAATTCTCAGGCAGGGAGAATGGCATTAGATCGGTACCACCAGATTCTAATTGGGGGAATTAGGATGGCTGCTCGTCAGCCAACTAACCTTTCTAAAGTAACTGAAGTTATACAGGGACCTCAGGAATCTTCCGGAGCTACAGGAGGCGTACCGGGTATACACCCTCATTGATCCCGAGGCCCCTGAAAACCAGCGGGCAATTAATGTAGTCTTTGCTACTCAGGCAGCCCCTGACATCCGGCGTAAATTGCAAAAATTAGAAGGTTTTGCAGGGATGAATCTCTCCCAACTTGTTGAGATAGCCCAGAAGATGTTCAACAACAGGGAGGCACTAGATGACCTCAAACACATGGCTAAAATAATGGTAGCAGCCATGCAGGAGGAGAGATCAGGAAAGACTAGGGCAAGACAAGGGAGATCAGAAAGAGGCCCACGTAAGGGTTACACACCCCTAGGGAAAAATCAGTGTGCCTACTGCAAGAGGGAGGGCCATTGGAAGAATGAATGTCCTGAGAGAAATGTGAAAGACCAGGAAAACCGCAAGACTAAAGTCCTCGTCACTGAAGAATAGGACCGACGGGGCCGGGGCTCCTACATACTAAGCCCCCAGGAGCCCAGAGTTGCCTTAAAAATTGAGGGCAAAACTGTTAACTTCCTGGTGGACATAGGGGCTACCCACTCAGTGTTACTCGACCCAGGGGGACCAATCTCCAAACAAAAGACCACCATCTAAGGGGCCACAGGTAAAATACGAGAATACCCATGGACCACTGAAAGGACTGTAGATCTAGGGCGAGGAATAGTGACCCATTCTTTCCTTGTAATTCCAGAATGTCCAGCTCCACTTCTTGGTAGAGACCTACTCCAAAATCTACGGGCTACTATTACATTCGGAGATAGTACCCCTCAGATGCCCATGTCTGCCCCGTCAACTATCTTAATTACCTGTCCTCTATCCGAAGAGTACTTACTCTACGAGAAGGAAGAAAATGTAGACCCAAGCATGGGGACATTACCAGGCAGACTCCTGGTAGACTATCCAGGGGTATGGGCTAAGAACAATGCCCCAGGGTTGGCTAAGCACCAAGTCCTGGTAGTAGTGAGTTTAACTGCTACTGCGACCCCTGTCTGGGTTAAGCAATACCCAATTGCCCAAGATGCCAAAATTGGTATAAGGAAACATATCCAGCGGCTGTGGGAAGCGGGGATTCTCGTGCCGTGCCAATCACCGTGGAACACTCCCTTGCTCCCAGTCCAGAAGCCTGGTACTCAGGACTACCAGCCAGTACAAGACTTAAGAGAAGTGAACAAGAGGGTTGAAACAATCCACCCGACTGTACCCAACCTGTACACTGTCTTAAGCTTGTTACCTCCTGAGAGAACTGTTTATACTGTACTAGATTTAAAGGATGCTTTCTTCAGCATTCCCTTAGCCCCTAGCAGCCAGCCTATCTTTGCGTTCGAGTGGACAGACCCAGAGAGGGGATTCTCGGGCCAACTAACCTGGACTCGTTTACCACAAGGATGTAAAAATTCTCCTACCTATTTGATAAGGCCCTAAGTACAGATCTTCGACCTTTCCATCAGCGTAATCTTGGCTGTACATTACTCCAGTATGTTGATGATTTATTATTAGCAGCTGAAACCGAGGAAATCTGTCTCATGGCAACCAGGGACCTGCTCGGCACCCTAGAGGCATACGGGTACCAGGTCTCGGCTAAGAAGGCCCAGCTATGCACCCAGTCGGTGGCCTACCTTGGGTATACACTCGAAGGAGAAAAACGGACTGTATCCTGGCAGAGGATTGAAGCCATTCTTCAGATTCTGGTACCCACCACCAAGAGACAGGTAAGAGAATTCCTCGGGGCGGCGGGCTATTGCAGACTTTGGATTTCTGGGTTCGCAGAAATTGCAAAGCCCCCGTACTCAGCAACAGGAGAAAATCGGCCCCTCAATTGGACAGAGAAAGAACAGAAGGCCTTTGACCTTCTCTAGCAGGCATTCATATCAGCCCCAGCCCTTGCTCTTCCAGACATCACCAAGGGATTTCATCTTTTTGTAAGTGAGACCAAGGGAATCGCCAAAGGGGTCCTAACCCAAATGCAAGGCCCATGGCGCCGACCAGTGGCCTATTTATCAAAGAGACTAGACACTGTAGCCTCTAGATGGCCACTCTGCCTATGAGCCATAGCAGCGATGGCTCTCCTAGTCAAAGAAGCTGACAAACTCACCCTCGGGCAAAGTCTAAACATTACTGCCCCTCATGCAGTAGAAGCCCTTCTCCGCGGTAGCCCAGAATGATGGATGACTAATTCCAGAATCACTCAATACCAGGCTCTCCTCCTTGACCAGCCAAGGATCAGCTTCTCCAAAGCCACTGTCCTCAACTCAACCAGCCTGTTGCCAGACCCAGACCCCCAGACCCCCATTCATAACTGCATAGATTTCACTATTGCCATGTGTTCCTCACGGCCAGACCTCAAGGACTCCCCTTGGCCTGAGGCCGATGAAGTTCTGTTCACGGACAGGAGCAGCTTCATGCTAGAAGTCTTTACAGGCCCTTCAAAGTGTGCAGGAGGAGATTTGGTCCCAGGTTCGTGCTGCCCACACAGCTCCGGAGGACGGAGTCCTCCATCAGTTTCAGCCTGGGACTCTGTGTAGATCCGGAAGTTCACTTCCAAAGGATTAGAACCCAAGTGGAAAGGACCTTTCACTGTTTACCTGACGACGCCCACCGCAGTTAAAGTAGACGGCATCCCATCATGGATCCATCACTCCCACGTGAAGGCAACACGAGAGTGGACACAGCTCAGGAAGATGGGCCCTTAAGACTAAGACTCAAGCGTGCATAAGTATAACCCTTCGTTTCTTCCTTTTTTCCTCTTTGGCCCAGGCATACAGAAATATACACCAGCTTAGAGAGTGGGAACTTATAGTAACTGAAACCAATGAGATTGTTACCCAAAACATCACCAGCCACAGTACTCCAGAGATCTGAGTGGACCTATGCCGGCTTGCCAGAGACCCCCTCACCATTGCAACGGCGGGACACCAACTTAGATAGGGATCTTTCATAGGTAGAGCTTTCGTAGGGAGTGGAGTATACTTAGGCTACAAAGGGGGACCTGGCTGTGGCATATTATCGGCTGAGAAAAGCCTCTTAGGAATAGGGCTCTATATTTGTCCTCAAGGAATATCTGGCAGCATGAAGAATAGGGGACTCAACTGTGAGGGAAAAGGCCAATTTTCTTGTGCTAACTGGGGTTGTGAAACTATCTCTACTATAGATAATTATAAAAAACAGAATGATAATCATATTGGGTTAATAAGAGGACCAAGCCCCTCTACATGCTCTCTTGGGTCTTGCAATCCCCTCATAATCACCATCAAAACCGGTAGCCTTGAGGGACAACACTATTGGCTCACAGGACAGACAGACCTGGGGTATCAGATTGTATAAAACTGGGTATGATTCAGGATTATATTTTAGTATACAGGTTAAGGACCCTCCCAGAAAAGCTCACCCTATAGGGCCCAACAAACCACTTCTAATTCCAGGACTACCCCAAAGTCTTACATCTAAGAGAACTCCTGTTTCCCGGGCGACCCCGACTCCAGCTCTAGCCTCTTCAGGTAGTAGCCTAACAGCTATTAAACCCCAGGCATTTGACCAGCCACAACCAGAACCCGAAGGAGAATTAATAACTATGTTAACAACAATACATAAGGTCTTAAATAAGACCTCCCCAGACATAGGGCAGGATTGCTGGTTGTGCCTAAACCCAAAACCTCCTTATTATGTCGGGGTAGGAACTCCCCTAAACCTAACTCAGCTCAGCAGCGCACATGACTATGAATGGGAAACTCCTCGACTCACCTTGGGAGACATACAAGAAAAAGGAACTCGCCTGATTTCAAAGAATTATTCCAAGCTATTGGCACAGTCACCTTACTTTGATAATTGTAATCGTACTATCAAAGTATCTACCTCAGGGAGTAAATACTATAAGGCTCCAAATAATACGTGGCT
>NW_011889109.1:299967-302067 GCF_000151845.1 Pteropus vampyrus | reverse complement strand
TTGGCACAGTCACCTTACTTTGATAATTGTAATCGTACTATCAAAGTATCTACCTCAGGGAGTAAATACTATAAGGCTCCAAATAATACGTGGCTAGCATGCGATAGTGGGCTCACTCACTGTGCTGCAGCTGTTCTTTTCAACTCAGGTGAGGCTAATATTTGTATCTTAGTCTTTGTACTCCCCTAAGCGTCCCTTTACAATGGGCTGGAAGGCAGACTCCACTTCTTCCACCAGGACAGGTTACAGAAACGGGCCATACCAGTCTTAACACTCCTTCTTGTAGAACTCGGAATAGCGGGCTCTGCGGCAGTAGGTACTATTGCTCTCATCAAGGGAGAACATGAATTACGTGAAATTAGAATGCAGATAGATAAGGATATCAAGATCTTAAAAGACACCATCAGCAGGCTGGAACTTCAAGTTGATTCACTAGCAGAAGTAGTCCTCCAAAATAGAAGAGGTTTAAATTTATTATTCTTAGAACAAGATGGGTTATGTATGGCTCTGGGTGAAACCTGTTGCTTCTGTGCCAATAACTCTGGAGTAATTAGAGAAAGCTTACAACTAGTACAGAGAAATTTGGATGCCAGGGAAAAACAGAGACTAGAATCAAACAACTGGTTTCACAGGATGTTCAATTGGTCACCATGGCTAACAACTCTTCTATCTGCTGTAGCTGGACCTTTAATCATCCTTCTCCTTTTGTTAACTTTTGACACACGTTTCCTTGATTTCTTGTTTGCATATATAAGGAAAATAATTAATTCTATTAGACTTTTAGTATTATAGACTAGAGGCTCTGAGCAAATTCCACATAAAGAATCAAAGATTTGATTTTTGCTAAGGCCAGTGGGGAATGTGGTGGCTGAAGAATGACTACTTGAGATTTATTACTTGTAGGAAAATTACTGTTTGACTATCGCCATGGGAACAAAAGGTTTTCGATCACAGGGACATAACATTCTGATAACAAGCTTTCTGCTTCTGTATTCCCCGCTTGCACACCCCAGCTTATAGGCTGACAGGTAGTGAATAGGAGAAAAATAGACCTTTGTGTTCAGACAGAATAAAGAATGGGATTTTGGGCTTAAAAACCCTGTACCTCTACATTTTGGGGCTGCTTAATTTGGGGTCTGTGTACTCCTGGCAGACCCAGCTGGCTGAATAAAGAGTGTGTTTCCTATAACTCACTAATTTCTGGTGGTCCGTGTATCTTTCGGGGGCTGGCAGCTACAACAATTGCTATTTCCCCATGCCCCATGAAGGAAAAACAGAAAAACAGAGTCTTTAAGTCACGCTCTACACAAAATGAACACAATCATTCATTCCTTATGGCTAAGACCATGGGGGACCTATGGATCAAAGGCTGGGAATTGGCAGAAGGCCTTTCAAGCTACTTTCACACTGTATGCCTATATCATCAAAGGAAAATGGGTAAGTAAAGTCTTTAAACTTTTAATTCATTGAAACTAAAAATGACATATAAAATGAATTCCCAAACACTCGGGGCTTTCTTGTCGTGGCTTTTTGTCTTTGATTTTCTTGACTTTGCTTTTTTGTCTATGCTATTTGACCTTGCTTCTTGTTTTGTCTAAGCTATTTGTCCTTGCTTTGTCTGCCTTGGTATTTTCTCTGTCCTTCTCTAATAAACTTTTTTTTTTAATCTTAACTCTGGCGTGTGCTTGAATTTTTTCCTGTTCTCAGTCAAGAACTATTTGTTCACTCGGGGGAATTTGCCCTGCCCTGCATCACCTGAATAAACTGACCCAGAGATGATGTACACCAGTTATGAAGAAAAAATTAGGCACAATTCATGAAAATTCCTTCCATCAAATAGAAATTCAATGAAGAGAGAACAAAAATCCAGAAAGTGTCCAAAAAACAAAAAACATAAACAAGAAAAATTCTCAGCCTACAGACTGAAAGTGCCCACCTATAATTAGCATAAAAAATGTTTAAATATCTGCATCATAAATCATGAAATGTCAGTACATTGAGGATATAAATAGCAGTTTCTGGGGAGGGGGGTGAGTGGGAGGGAGACACAAGATTACAAACAAAGGAACAGCAAACAGTTGGTATTATACTTGAAAACAA
>NW_011889109.1:281815-299917 GCF_000151845.1 Pteropus vampyrus | reverse complement strand
AAACAAGAAAAATTCTCAGCCTACAGACTGAAAGTGCCCACCTATAATTAGCATAAAAAATGTTTAAATATCTGCATCATAAATCATGAAATGTCAGTACATTGAGGATATAAATAGCAGTTTCTGGGGAGGGGGGTGAGTGGGAGGGAGACACAAGATTACAAACAAAGGAACAGCAAACAGTTGGTATTATACTTGAAAACAAACTACCAGGAAACTTAAGTGATATTTCTAATGTAGGGAGGAGGCAAGAGAATTAAAATGTTAAGCCACATTCAAAGACTGCCATATGCTGATCAGCCCTGCAGCCAGGCCAGGAGGACACCTTCAGAACAAAGGGAGATTTCTGCTGGATTACTAACAGCCCATTCCCAGCACAGGAACCAAGAGTCATTCCCTGTGGCTAAAACCACGGGGAATTTATGGATTAAAGGCTGGAAACTGCCAGCAAGTCCTTCACTTTACATATTCTTACCTTTTCATGCTACATACTCTTCCCCTACCTCACTGTATGTCCATATCAAAAGAAAGGGAATGACATATAAACTGAATTCTCTGAACACTCAGGATCCCTCTCAGTGCCTTTATTCTCTTTCACTGTCTCTTGCACTGTCCCTCTCACTCTCTGCCTCTGAGAGGAGACTACAGTCTCTGTGGAGTGTTACCCCTTTTCTAATAAACTTTCCTTTTGACGCTAACTTTGGTGTGTGTGTTGAATTCGTTCTACACTCTCCACCAAAGTATCCTCTTCTATCTGTGCAGGGCTTGGTCTCCCTGCCCGGCGCCCCCCCCCCCCCCCATCTTGGGGAAATTTTCCCTGTCCAGCGTCATTTCTATTCTGAATACAGGGGAAGTGTGAAGGTAGGGAAGTGTGAAGGTAAATGATTTGGATTCCTGGATCCAATTCCATTGTGTGTGTGTGTGTGTGTGTGTGGGTGTGTGTGTCTGTTTTCCCACACCTCCACGGTGCTCCAATGCTCCAACACCCAGGATGTCCTACAATTTAACTCAATTGTAACACTGTCTGCCCAGAGATTGTGTCAGATCCCACAGGTTAAGCCCTCAAACTGTCCCCCACCTTCGGATGCTGATCACAAATCCAGGTTATCATCTGTACTTTGGCTATAAGAGGTTCCCATGACCCTTTCCTTGGGTTCAAATAATTTGCTAGAGTGGCTCACATTAAGAAACACTTTAGTTACTATAGTACCAGTTTATTATAAAAGGCTATAACTCAGAAACAGCCAGATGGAAGAGATGCATAGGGCAAGGTATCCAGAAAGGGCACAAAACTTCTATGCCCACTTAGAGTGTGCCATTCTCCCCCAAACTCCATCTTTTTACCAACCCAGAGGCTTTCCAAATGCCAACCTTTTGGGTTTTTATGGAGGCTTCATGACATAGGCTCAATTGATTAAATCACTGTCCACTGGCAATTGATTAAACCTCCAGTCCCTCTCCCTACTTCCTGGAGGGGGCAGACAGGTTGGATCTAATCACACAGTTGGCTTCACTGGCAACCAATACTTTTCCTTAGGTGCACACCAAAAGTCACCTAATTAACATAACAAAGGACACCTTTGTTATCCTCTTAGGAAATTCCAAGAGTTTTACGAACTGTGTGCCAGAAACAGGGATAAAAATAAAAAATATATTTCTTATTATAAATCACAATATCATTGTAAAGGCATTTTCAAATATGAAAAAACTCAAAAATTTATCTCTAACACATAAATCTCCCCCCCCCCACCACAATCCCTGCTTTATATATTTTTTGGTCACACATGCTTTAAATAACATGCACACACTTGCAAAATACCCCAAATCAGTAATCAGACGGGCATAAACCAAGGGGCTTACAGGCTTAAAAGAATATCCTAGGCTTCAGAACAAAACAAAATTAATCAAATATTAAAATTTTCTTTGTTCAATCACAAAGGTATTTTATTTTTAATGGAATTTAAGCTTTTTTGTTTGCTCTTAAAGGAATATTTTAGGGACAAAAACTAAGCTTCTTGTGTTGCCTGATCTCACACATAAATCTTAAGAAAGATGTTGGAAAAAAAGCTGTAGCAAAAATGAAAAATTCACAGAAATTAACTTGACTCCAAAAGACAGGGACTCAATTAAAGAAAACAATAAAAGTAAGTAAGTAAGTAAGTTTCAGGACAATTGTACAGTCCAGTTGGAGTCACAGAATGGAAGACTGAGAGATTCTAATTGGATGTTTGAAAAATTGAAAAAAAATCATCTATGGTCATTTAACATACCTGTTAGAACATCTCTAAAAACCAATTAAATCCTTAATAAACAAAAACATCTAAGACGTGAACTTGGGTTGAATAATAAAAAATACTTTACATATTAGTATATAAACACCACATGTTGATTTAATCAATAATTGTACAGAGAAAGTGTCAATGCAAAAAACATCCAAACCTCTAAAGAAATTTTATGAGTTTATTTAAGCCAAATTGATGACAAATTGCTGGGAAGCAAAATCTCAAAAGATTGAGAAAATGCTCCTGAGAATGGCCATTTTGCAGCTTATTTCATACAGAATAAAAGAGACGTAAGCAGTTACATGGAATCCACTGGTGGTAGGTTAAGGGAGAAGGGGAGAAAGCAAAGCGAGGAAATCTGTGGGACTGGATAAAAAGTAAAACAGACAGACACATACTTCTTTTACATGAGTGGGTATAGTTAATAATATTTACAGCAGAGATGGTATGGGGAGGCAAGATAACAATGGGAGGGTCTGTGGTCTCAAGCTCAGGTGTGGGTTGTGCCTCAAGGGTTCCAGAAAAGAGTACTCTGACATTTCAAAGGTATGCTATCAAAGATGCAAAAAGACAATAGACAGGCTCACAAAGGTAAAGACTGACCTTTGTCAAGGAAACTACAGGCCTAGGATGTGACTACCCTCCATGACCTGCTTTCATTTAGGAATTTTTATGTTCAGACCATCCAATATGGTTACTTTCAGTCTCTGAGTTTGTACGGCCTGTCATGCAGGCCTTCCCTCATTTTGTCAGGTTTAGTATTGTGGCCCCTTTTTCATCCACAAAAGCAAAAACCAGAAGTGCCAGCATATCAAAACTATCCCGGAAATAACACGCAATGGGGCTTCAGAGGAGGAAAAATTTTACCTCTACCTATCTTAGGTTCTCAGCTGGGACTACTTAACTAAAAGGTTAACAGAAGAAAAATAATTTATTAACATTATGTATAGATCATTTGGGAGAAGCTTAACAAGAGTTACTCAGAGTGGTGCCTTTGAACTTCATTTTATATATATAGCACCTTCAACTGAAGAGGAAATTTCAGGAATTTTCCCTTGACATAATCAGTTCTTTGTTCTGCTTCTGTAAACATGCAGACTCACCCTCCCCTTAGGAATGCTTTGTCTGGATAACAGATGTATTGCCTAAGTTCCATTTAAATTGCCCGTAGCCCATAGCAACTCCAGCGGTCTGTAACCAGCTGAGAACAAATCGACCAATCAGCTAACTGTAATGGCACGGATATAAAAGAACAATTGTCCCTAAGCTAGAGGCCCAGATCTTCAGAGTGCTAGCTAGCTCTTCTGGAACTGCTGGCGTAATAAAACTGAGTTCTCTTTCTCCCTGAGTTAGTGCTTGGATTTTTGCTGGTCTGATTTTTGGAGCTGTTGGGATTTTTCATAACACAACAACAATAACAAAAATTTGTAGACAAATGACAGAATAAAGAAAAGCAATTTTAGGCTTCAAAGGGTGGAAAACTGGGTAGAAACTAAGGGAATAAAGTTTATTTGCAGATTCCTTTGGTGACATCTATAGGCTGAGTCTAGAGTTATTTCCAGTAAAGAATTATTTCTATTCTGTTTTAGGCAGAAATGGGGCAGAGTAACAAGCTTTTCCTGCCCTTGATGGGTCTAAATTGCCTTCAGCTCAAAATAACTTTCATGTCAAAAAGGCACATTCTGGGGTGACATACTCTGGTTTCCTTCACAGCCCAGCCATCCTCATGGGTACAATCTCAGGCACTTCACAAAGGAAGCCAGAAACCCACAGACTACAGTGAATCCCAAACATCAGAGTCTGGGCAAATCCTGAGCAGTTTTCCCTGTGGCGCCATCCCAGTCCCGCATCCAAAGAATGGCACACACGCAGGAAATAGCTCCAAGCAGGAAAACACAACACCGTCCTCTAATGCACACTCGGACACAGGGCACCAGGCCAGTCCCTCTGTGAAGGCCACGTGCAATATGCAAGCAGCCCTGGGGTATCACAGCCAGGGTCCTGAACACCAGGTCCAACCCAGAACCGGACTCCAACCTCTTCATACTGGTTCCCCTCCGCCCCTCTCCAACCCTTAGCAGGTGAGACCCAAGACCCTCTGGAACCCCCTAAAAATTCCCAGGTTCGCTCCCTCACCGGCGCGCCTGCGCACTGTGGGCAGAAAGGGCACTAACTGCTAGAAGCGTCAGTGTTGGACTCTTGGGGACGGGACGCGGACACAAGAACCGAGTGAGAAACGCTTTTATACAGCTTTTTTGATTTTGGACTAGTTTCAACGGGAGACCACAACCGGATTATCCTTGGTCGCACTGGTCACTCACGGCGTTACTTTTACGAGCCTGTGTAATAGGAGCTGGGGACCCTCCCTCTCCGCTCTTCTGAGGCGCTTGCCTCTCCTGGATCCCCCCGTACTGGCCTCTCGGCGCCCTCTCAGAGAAGCGGGCGACTTGTCCCCGCCCCCCACGCGCCTGCGCTGTCGGGAGCGAGCCCGGCACCCACCGCCTACCGCGCCGCAGACTTGAGGGCCGGGTGCGCCCCGAGTCCAGCGCCTCCCGAGTTCCGTAAGGCGGACTCGGTCGAGTTCTCGGTTTTCTGGAGGAAACCAGCGCGGGACGGGCTAGGCTCTGCGGGCGGACCGGGGGGTGGGTCCTGGATCCTCAGGCCACTATTCGTTTTTCCCGGAGTGACGCTTTGCTTCAGCTCTGAGACTGGGAGGGCGCGGGTGAAGCTCGCGGGGCGGTGACTGGGCGCTGGGCCGGGTTTGTGAGCGCGGCCTGTTTTGCAGTGCGAGACCCCGAGGCCTTGCGCACCTCGGTCCACGCCTCAGCTACCTAGGCCCGACTGTAAGAAAAGACCCAGCAGGGGAGGTGAAGCCTGTAATTATGGTCCCTGGCAACACTCTGGATCTAGCTTCGGGGTAGACCTCTGGGTCTAGGAGGGTCGGTGGGACAGAAGACGCGGTCCCACCCCCCACCCCCCGGCCTCCCAGAGGGGGTGGGGCAGTTGCGGTGTCCGAACCACTGTGCACTCAGAGCTTTGGATTCGTTTACGGGTGACCGTGGACATTATTTCGTTTCCCTCTCCTTTCGTTGTGTGCATGCAGGTCGTGGGTAGCGAGGGTCGAGGGGCCATGGAGGGTGGGTTTTGACTGAGTCAAGAAAATCCTGGGGTGTAATGAATCTTGTTTGTCTTCCCAGTCCTGCCAGTCGCCAGAGACGCTTTTGAAGTGAAGCAAATCGCTGCTGCGCCTCTAAAAACCAGGTTCTGTGTGAATTTGCGCTGCTTTTTTGTTTTCGTGAAATGCATTTGGTTTTCAGGACGCTGGACTTTTTGATTTCATTCTCTTGTACTATCCTTAAGAATATTCTAATCTTTGATTTGGGCCTTAGAATTTTACCTGCCTATTAAATGGCAGGAACCTAATTCATAAATTCCTTTTAATAGTGTCCACTGAATGCCTTTCTACAGTTCGTTAACCTTGTGCTGTACATGCAGTTACTCTGAGGACTGGTTTTCCTAAAGAATCTGATGATGGAAATTCCCCTTCTGGAAGTTAATAGTCATCCTTTGTTTTTGACTGTGATTTGTTAAGGAGTAGTTTAGAATTTAGATATCTGTAATGATTCTAGAGTAGGGGTGGGAATTTTTTTCCAAGGGAATCCATGAGTGGAAATTTTTGGTACCAGCTAGACATGGTTCGAGGTTTGATAAACATGAGTTTGTTTTGTCCATGTAAGAAACATCCATACCTGTACAGCCAGGGTCCTCAACCACTGGACCATGAAACAGTCTATGACCTGTTAGGAACCTGGCCACACACAGCAGGAGGTGAGCGGTAGGCGAAGCTTCATTCATATTTGCAGCCACTCCCCAATGCTGGCATCACCTCCTTGGCTCCACCTCAGATCATCGGGCATTAGATTCTCATAGGAGCACTGGTCCCTCAGATGCAGGACGGGGCAAAATTTCCCCAAGTGACGGGGAGACCAAGCCCTACACCAGAGAGGGAGAGGGTCCTCTGGTGGAGAGTGAAGAAAGAATTCAACACACGTGCTAAAGTTAGAGTCAAAAGGAAAGTTTGTTAAATGGGGTAACACTCTAGAGCCAGAGTGTGGTGTCTTCTCAGAGGCAGAGGGTGAGAGGGACAGTGAGATAGAGTCAAGGCACTTAGAGGGACCCTGAATGTTCAGGGAATTCAGTTTATATGTCATTCTTTAGTTCCCATTTCCTTTGATATAGACATACAGTGAGGAAGGGATATGGTTTATAGCATGGACAGGTAAGAATATGTAGAGAGAAAGGCCTGCTGACACTTCCTAGCTTTTAATCCATAGGTTCCCCATGGTTTTGACCATAGAGAATGACTCTTGGTTCCTGTTTCCCCTTCACAGTTGTGGAGAATGGGCTGTTAGTAATCCAGCAGATTACTTTGTTCTGAAGGTGTCCTTCTGGCCTGGCTGCAGGGCTCATCAGCCCATTGCAGTCTCCCTGGCTTGGTTAACATTTTAATTCTCTTGCCTCCTCCCTACATTAACTGGTGCCAAAAAGATTGGAGACCACTGCTGTAGAGAAGTTTATAAAAATTGAGTTTATTTGAGCCAAACTGACCACATGCTACGGAGCAAGTTCTCAGATGCTCCACAGAATAATAGTTTTGCAGCAGCTTTTATACCTTTGAAATTAAGGAGGGAATTTTAGGAAGATTATATGGAAGTGGGAGAAAGCAAGGTGGGGCTTGGATTACAGGATGTGAACAAGATTATGTGCTCCCTTGAGAGGGATGTCAAAGGTGTGTTCACTGAAAGGCAGACCAATGGACAGGGCTCGCTTAAGGCAAAGGTAAGCATTCTACTAAAGAAGTTATATGCCTGGGGCGTGATTACCCATCATGACTTGCCCAGTTAGGAAGATTAGAATACCTCACCTGACCCTGTGAGGTTACTTTAAGTAGAACCCACACTGTTTATTTTCCACAAATAAGAGAATGATATATATTCAGGGTGTAAAACATGATGTTTTGTGGTATGTATGCATTGTGGAATGGAATGTAGTGGTTGAGAATTTTGAACCTAGATTAAGGTTTGAATCCTGATTGTCACTTAAACCTGAGTGAGTTTGGGTAATCATTCTGTGTCGCAGTTTATTCATCTGTGAAATCAAAATTATAATGCAGAGTCATGGTCCTTTAGGTGATTTTAGCGTGCGAACTTCACAGAGAGCGCTTAACACAAAACTATGATATAGCCTAATGCACACCTCAGCTATATGGTACAGCCTGTTCCTTTGTAGGGTAGGAAAAAAAATTTTTTTCCTCTACCCTTCTGGGTTTTTGGCTGAGATATCCCTGTAATAAAAGACAGATAACAGGAGAAAAACAAGTTTAATGACATATATACATCCTGTGTAATGGACAGATACAGGAAAACTGAGTAACTTGTTAAAATAGCTAAAGCCACAACCTTAAATACTATCTTCAGCAAAAGTCAAAAGATGTTGGGGGAGTCACGTATGGGCGATTATAAGGAAAAACACAGTAAACAAGGGTAGAGTTATGCAGATTTAAGTCTTTGTTTTCTACATTGATACATGGGATTCTAGAGATAACACCTTTACAAATAGAGATTTAACATATAATTTATGAATTTTTTTACAAAGGATAACTTCTGTTTGGTTTTCAGAGCTTCTTGTGTCTGCTGTTTCTTAAAATTAACCAGCCTAAAATAATCCTTATGCCAGATAGATGTATTTTGGTGTGACGTATTCTGTTCTCCTACAGCTCTTAGGCTACAGAACTGTACTGAATACTGTAGGCAATTGTAACACAATGGTAAGTATTTATGTAATGCGTTGCAATGTGATATTATAATGTCACTAGGTTATAGGAATTTTTCAGTTCCATTATAATCTGTAGGAACACCATTGTATATACAGTCCGTTGACTGAAATGTCATTATGTATGACTGTAGTGTGTATACCTCACAGAATTGTTTTAAAGATTACCTGAATTTAACATCTGTAAAGCCCTTAGAGGATTACCTGGCACATTAATGTTAGCTCTTGCTATTAAATGATGATTCTTAGTCATTCCCTATCAGCTTTCTGTAGTCTGAAGAGTAATGAATATGAATTGTGATGGATGTTTCCAAGCAGGAAAATGAATCAGTTGCTCAAGTGGACCAGAATAGGAATTCTTAACAGAAAGTCTTTGGGCTCTCTATATAGGTAATGTCTTAAGGTTATATACGGAATCATCGTATATATTTGTCAATGGGTAATTTGCAAGGGAAAAAGTCTGTCATTTCATGATACTGTTAAAATTCTATAAGACCCAACAAGATTGATTCTCACTGGTGTAGAATCAAAGTCTGAAATAACTGGGAATGACTTGGGATAATCTTTTACAAAATTAGTATCTAGTAGTATGAAAATGGTTAAGTAAGTCACACTACGTGGGATGGAATGTTATGTGATAATAAAAATTATGTTTATAAAGTCATAAGAAAAAGATATACAATGTAATATTTATTATTACATTGTTGTGGATAAAAATTTTTAAGAAATTATGAAGTTACATATGTATCTTGAGGATTTATTTTATTTTATTTTTTTTAGGCGAGGCTACCCTTGGTTGACCTTACAGATTGCAAGGACCTTGTCAGCTTACAATCTTTTATTTTTTATTTATTTTTACACCTACAGCACCTGATCTTCGTAGGTGATCTCCCATCCAAATACTAACCAGGCCCAACTCTTGCTTAGCTTCTGAGATTAGACCAGATCGGGCTTGTTCAGGATGGCATGGCCATAGACTTGCGGATTTAATAATTGGTTAATTATTGGTGCCCAGGAAGGGTAAGCTCAAATGATTGAGTAGCTGCTGTGAAATAAGCATTTCTTTTTGTCTGCTATGCATAGTGTCTCCTAATCACTTTGGAAATGCCATGAACCAGCATTGTAATCCTTCACAGAAGGATCTGAAGGTGTTAGTGAGATACAATATTCAGGAATTTGTAGGAAATATTTTTTCCAGTCACAACTGATTTCCCTGTTGTCACCACTTATTTGGGCCTATTTAAACATAATTTTCTTAATGACTATAAGGTACCCCATCCTCCCAACTCATTAAAAAAATTTTTAATGGTAATAGTTTTTTAAAAAATATTTCCGATGATAGAGTTAATGCAGGCTTGTGAAAAATTTAGTAACTAAAGAACCTATAAAAAAGAAAATTAAAATTATCTGTGGTCTCCAAACCCAGAAATAGTTAATTACAATAAATATTTAGAGCATATTTTTCCAAATTGTTTCTATGAGCATATATGTTTTTGTGTATGGTTTTATTCCTGAATAATAGGATAACACCAATTGAAAATTTAAAAGAAATCAAGACCTTTAATTCTTGGTTTAAAGGAGGAATTCAGTGCTCTCATGGATTTTATAATACCTTCATGGATGTATGGAGAAAGGTGAAATCCCAGCAGTCCCCTTCTGGTTTGGAAAATCTTCCAAGTATATATAATTAAGACAGAGGTGGCAAATTGAGAGACTTAATTATAATTTAAAGTTAATTTAAAAACCTCAGATTTGAAATATTAAGAGTTTTATCTATTGATGTTTGTTTCACTTTAATGATATTGTTTTATAAACTGATTTTTTTTTCTTTAAATATTTTGAATATTTTTCCTTAACTGTTTTCTAAACTAACATTTAATGATTACCTTAGTATTTTATTTCATGGATGTTTTATAAATTTTAGAAATCAATTTTTGGGCAGGGATGTTCAGAATTGCCTGTGCAATTCCCTCAACAGGATTTTTAAAGTCCTTTTACTTAACCAGCTTTGCCATTCAAGGTCATTTGGGATTTCAGAGATAGAAACATTTAGGAATATGACATTGGCTTTGCTAGGTAGGTTATAGGCGACACTGAAGTTTTTGGTTAAATTTCTGAAGGACTGTTTTAGATTCATAGATATGAAATAGACAGCTCTGCTAATTTATGCTAGAAGCTTCATCCTCCAATTGAGAGCTTGAGAAATAATTTACTAGAAAACTAAGCTTACAATAAAAATAAAATTTTAACCCCAGGAAAGAATTGTGGAAGGAAGGTAAGATAAACTTAGTATAATATATAGCTCAGTTGGTAATATTTACATGGTGATAATAATATAAGATGAATAATTATTTTAAAAATACATCTGAATATTCATTTATCCTGAAATAAAACAAAACCATATTTAAATGATAGGAGAGAGTACAGCTATGCATATATGATATGACATGGATAAAACATGACAAAATATGCCTTCCAAAGTAGGAAGTCAGTAGATAATGATTAAAACTGAAAATTCAGAAGTAACAATATTAACATGTTATTTAAATGTATAGAGTTCAAATAACTAAAAGAAATACGTAAAAGAAGTGAAACTTGTTGCCTCTAGATTTGGAAGATGAGGAAAAGGGTAGCAGGAATGGAACTCTTGGAGATTTTGGTAATACTTTTACAGAGCTATTTTTCAATTTTTTTTTTAATTATTATTATTTTTTAACACCTACAGCACCTGGTCTTCCTAGGTGGTCTCCCATCCAAGTACTAACCAGGCCCGACCCTGCTTAGCTTCCGAAATCAGACGAGATCAGGCACATTCAGGGTGGCATGGCCGTAGACAGAGCTATTTTTAATGTATATCTCAGGTATAATTGATAGAAATTTAAAAATTTTTTATTAAAAAATTAAAGAGACTTAACAAATTTTTTATTAAAAAATTAAAGAGACTTAAAAAATTAAAAAAAAATTAAAGAGACTTAAAAGAACAAATTTTTTATTAAAAAATTAAAGAGACTTAAAAGGTTTCCTGGGATACCATTAAGTAGAGATAACAGAATAAAGTTTTATTCCAAGTTCATTCACAGATTATTTTATTCACATGCATATATACATATATGCATAAGTATGTAGTTTTCCTGCCAAAAATAGAATTATACTACAATATTACTTTCTAACCTATTTTCTTCCCCCAGGAATATGTAGTGACCATCTTTTCATTACATTAAATAATTTCACCTTCATTTTTGTGGGTGTGTAGTTTTACAATGTGTAAATGCACGATAATTTCTTTAACCTTGTTGAAGGATATTTTTGTGGGTTTTTTTTGGCCTTTTTGGCTTTTTTGATCCCATTAAAAACATTTTCACACATTTCATTTTTTTCTACATTATGCCATAAGTATGAGGTATTATCAATTTTTCAAATCTGCAAAGTGAATTATTTTACTATGCACCTCCTTAGTCTCTAGTGAGCTTTAACCAATGAGTTATTTCTACTTTGTAGAGAACTATCCATGCTCAGATTTAACAAATTCACTTTTCCCCAGCCTGGTTACCAAGAAAGATGGGTTGGTAGATTAGATCATGCAGGCTTTATTGATGATTCTAAACAGGAAATGGTGAACGATGAGCTCTGAGGATTGTGAGAATGGGAAAGGGATCTCAGTGTGCAAGTATAGTTTTGCCATGACAAAGACTGCTAGGCATGGCTTATGCAAGTGGTTCTCAAATTGTGGCATCTGGACCAAGAGTATCAGTATCACTTGAGAACTTCTAAAAATACAAATTCTTAAGCCCAACCCCAAACCTACCAAATGCCAAACTCTAGGAGTTTAGTAGGTTACAACCCTGCAAACTGTTGTAATAAGCCTTCCAGGTGATTATGATGTATATGATGTTTGATTACCAAACTTTACTGCCAATTATAATCACCTGGGGAGGTTTTATAAAACCATAGATTTTAAAAATTGTGATTCCCAGGTCACACTCTAAACTAATTAAATCAGAATGTTGGGGGGATGGGAGTTCAGCATCATTATATTGTAAAGATCTGCAGATGATTTGAATGTGCAGAAAAGTTTGGGAAATTCTTGTCCATACTATTTTCTGCCTTCTGGTTTAGAGAGCTCAACCAGATTCCTAAGTCTTAAAAGGAAGCTTTGGTTTAGATGATATAGCTACTTCTCTGCTGGAGAGGTGGGAATGGAGGAAGACGGATATGCTCAGGACAGGTCTGGACAGCTCTTTTTTAGGTCCACATCAGCTTACCCATAGTGGGTCACTTACTGGAAGCCCTCCTGTCTTGACATGTGCTTCTATGTAGGGGAGTCTGTGCTTTGTGACTAGTGCAACTGATTTTTCTGTGGTTTGGGGGAGGATATGTATTTGTCTAAACTACCTCTTACCTCATGACTCGTCAGTGTGTTGTGGGTTGAAGGGCTGTTGCATGTAGGAATGGAGTAGTGTGGGTTTTTAATATTTGGAGTTCTGAGGCAGTTCTGTTAAGGCTTCACATTCTTCCCCCAGCCTGGCTTCTGTGGACTCTGCTCTAGGGAAAGACCCTTGAAGAAAACGGACCAGTTCTTTCAACTCTAAAATCATGGCTCATGTAAGTTGGCATTTCTCTCTTTGAAATTCTGTAATTTTTTTCAAGTTATGAGAACATTCTCATTAGTTATCCTGAAGCTTCGTAACAGAGCCCCATCCGACAGGTTCTTCCCAGTTCCTCCCATTCTGTTGAGGGATGGAACTCGGCAGCCCAGGCCCTTCCTGAGTGCCCCACTCTTCTCCATCAATGTCCATGTGTGAAGTGACCAAATTATTCAGCATCTCCTGTGTGTTCAGCCTTTGTCTAGAGCAGAAATAAAGCAGAAATGAAGTGTCTAGAGGGGGATATTTGATCTGAGACTCAGGACTAGAGAACACTTTAGAGCAGTACTGTCCAAAAGCATTATAATGTGAGCACATATGTAATTTTAAATTTTCTACTAGTCACATATTAAAAGTATCATAGAATTAGTGCCTTCATGCAATAGATAGGATGTCAGTCTCATAAAAAGTATACAGCAATATGCAAGGCACAAACATAATCTTAAACTTTTTTGTAGCCACATTTAAGAAAGTAGAAAAATGTAATTTTTTAAATAATATTTATTTTCCATTTATAGTGGCATACAATATTATATTAGTTTCAGGTTACAACTTAGTGATTAGACATCTATATATCTCACAAAGTGATCACCCCAATAAATCTAGTACCCATCTCACTGTATAGTTATCGACTGTATTCCTTATGCTATCCTTTATATCTCCATGACTGTTTTGTAACTACCATTTTGTACTTCTTAATTTCTTCCCCCTTTGTCACCTATTCCCCAACCTCCTTCCATCTCATAATCCTCAAAATATTCTCTGTATCTTTGAGTTTGTTTCTTTTTTTTGTTTGTTTTGTTCTTTAGACTCCACATGTACATAAAATCATATGGTATTTGTCTTTCTCTGACTGACTTACTCCACTCAGCACAATACTCTTAT
This sequence comes from Pteropus vampyrus, assembly GCF_000151845.1. Taxonomy (NCBI): domain Eukaryota; kingdom Metazoa; phylum Chordata; class Mammalia; order Chiroptera; family Pteropodidae; genus Pteropus; species Pteropus vampyrus. Next base: position 286,275 of record NW_011889109.1, on the reverse strand, counting down.
GGTCTATCATGAATATCTTTCTTCATTCCTGTACTTTTAGTCTCTGTGTGTCTTTTAATCTGAAGTAGGTCTCTTGTAGGCAGCATATGTACAGGTCTTGTTTTCTTATTCATTCAGCCACCCTATCTGTTGATTGGAGCACTTAGTTCTTTTTCATTTGAGGTATTCGATGCCACTCTTTATTCATATTTTTGATACATGTATATTTTTTTCTCAAAGAAGTCCCTCTCACATTTCCTGTAATACTGGCTTGGTGGTGATGAACTCCTTTAGCTTTTTTTGTGTCTGGGAAGCTCTTTATCTGTCCTTTGATTCTAAATGATAGCCGTGCTGGGTAAAGTAATCTTGGTTGTAGGTCCTGGCTTTTCATCACTTTGAAATTTTGTCCCAAGCCCCTCTGGCCTCCAAAGTTTCTGTTGAAAAATTAGCTGATGGTTTAATGGGAGCTCCCTTGTAGATAACTTAATTGCTTTTCTCTTGCTGCTTTTAAGATTTTCTCTTTGTATTTAACCTTTGGCATTTTAATTATAATGTCTTGGGGTGGGCCTCTTTGAGTTCATCTTCTTTGGGACTCTCTGCGCTTCCTGGGATTGTATGTCTATTTTCTTCGCCAGGTTAGGGAAGTTTTTAGTCATTATTTCTTGATGCTGTGCCAGAGACCCCTTAAACTATCCTCATTTTTTTTTTTTTTTTGGATTCTTTTTCTTTGTTGCTGTTGTGATCGTGTGTTTTCCACCACCCCATCCTCTAAATCGCTGATTTGATACTTCGCTTCATCCACACTGTCGATTCTCTCTAATGCTCTCTTTATATCAGATATTGTATTCTTCATTTCTGACTGGTTCCCTTTCATGTTTTCCACCTCCATTTTTATGTTTTCTATCTTAAAGTTCTCACTGAGATCATCTATTCTTCCTCTAAGTTCATTGAACATCGTTATAACCAGTGTTTTGAACTCTGCATCTGTTAGATTGCTTGTCTCCACTTTGTTTAGTTCTTTTTCTGGAGCTTTGTTCTGTTCTTTCATGTAGGACCTGTTTGTTTGTCTCTCCATTTTGGCCACTTCCCCGTGTTTGTTTCTATGTATTAGGTAGGGCTTCTAAGTCTCCTGGCTTTATGAGGTAGGTGTCCTGTGGGGCCTAGTGGCAGTCTTCCCTGGTCACCTGAGTAAAGTGCTCAAGGTATGTCCCTTGTGTGAGTTGCTTGAGCCTCGCTTGCTGTTTGCACAACAGTGGGAGGGATTGACTCTTGGGCTGACTGGTCAGGAGGATTGGAGGGTGAAAGGCTGACCCTACAAAGCAGAATTCACTTTAGCAGGGCTCTGGTGCTTGCCTAATCTGCTTTTTGGGTGTGTCCTCATCAGATGCAGCCCTGGGGGCTACTCCAACTCTGTCCCTGATCAAAGCAAGCCAGCTGGGAAGGGCCCAGCTGCAGGCGAAGTTCAGCCACAGCTTGTGCACTTCAGGGCCACCTGGTGAGACTCACCAAGCAATCCGCAGATGGCTGCCACCCATGCTGGGTTTATAGGTGCCTTGAGAGGCCAAGCGAGAAACCGAGGCTGGCTGCCACTAGTGCCAGGCTTGGTGCTGCTCAGCAAGAAGTACGGAGCATGCTGAGGCCAGAAGCTACTTCATTGGGTTTTGTGAGCCTTTGCAAGATTTTAGGAAAGTCCACAGCAAAAAATATGAATAAATGAGTGAAGCCAGGCCATTGGAAGGAGCTTAAGGTGGGTCAGCAATTTGGGAGAAGTAGAGTCTCGGGGAATCTTCTGGGTGGAGAGATCTGCGTTATCCAGGTTGGTAAAGGCTCAAGTATGGCAGCAGCTGCCTGTTTCCACACACTGGGATGGAGAAGGGCTCAACCAATGAACAATGCACTCTGCTAGCCCTTCTGTCTGGGAGAAATTTGCCCCTCCAGCCCTCACCCTGAGGCCCGACAATTCAGTGTCTCCGCATATGTCCCTGTCTCTCCTTGAGCAGCTGTTCCAGCACTGGAGCTCGGAGCCAGTGAGTCCTCACCGAGTATGTCTAGGCATGTGCTCTTTAAGAGGAAGGTCTGCAATTCCCACAGCCCTCTGTCTCACTTAGCCACAGTCTCTGCTGGTTTTCACAGCCAGAGCTGTGGAGACTTCTCTCTTATCAGCACTGGAGCCCTGGGCTGGGGAGCCCAGTGTGAGTTTGGGACACCTTGCTCCTGGGAGGTGGGGGGGCAGGAGCTCTACACCCAAGATAACCTTCCAGATTCTCAACTGCCACATGCTATTGTGGAGCTGGCTGTTTTGCTTCTTTGCTCCTTCTTCCTGCCTCTTACATATGTCCCCAGTTGTAGGACTTCTGTTCGGCCAGACTTCAGGTGAATACCAGTTACGGTTGCTCTGTAATTTTGTTGTAATTTTGGTATGGTCGTGAGAGGAGGCATGCATAACATCTAGCTTCTATGCCATGTTGGCTAGTCTCCCATGCAATTAATTTTAATGTTTTATTTAACCCAATATAGCTAAACATATTATTTCAAAGTATAATCAATATCAAAATTGTTGGTATTTTACTTTTTGTTTCTCTTTCTAAAGTCATCAGTATCTGGTGTGTATTTTATACTGAACAGCACATCTAAATTTGGACTAAGCACATTTCAGGAGCTCATTAACCACATGTGTCTAAGCTAACATATTGGACATTGCAGCTTTAGAGATTTCGTGTAATCTAAATTCTAAACATAATATATTTAAAAGTAGAAATATCTAAATATAATCATTAAATCTGAGATATCTATAAAATGGACTATTGTGTAGTAAATCAAAAATATTCAATAAAGGATTTGTTATAATAAGGAAAAATGCTAACGATAGAACACAATCATGACATTAGGTGTGGAAGAAATTCTTGAATGTTATGCAAACTCTACTTTTTAAAATAAAGATTTTATTTCGTTTGGGGAAAAGAATTCCATCAGTTTTTTTCTCTAATCCTTAAAGGAAAAGAGGTTAGAGTAAATCACATTGAGAATTTTTTAGGTCCATTGCAAGCAGTGTTCTTATGAACGCTTTCATTAAATTGAGAAATTCTGATAATTACCTGAACATATATAAAATTAGGGATTCCACAGTACAGAGGCAGTTTTGTCTATAGCAGTGGTAGGCAAACAAACTATAGCTTGTGAGCCAGGTTCAGTCCATGGCCTGTTTTTGTATAGCTTATGATCTCTGCCATTTTGAAAGAATCATTTAAAAAAAGAAGAGGAAATAGAAATGTGACACCATATGTGGCATGCAAAGCCTAAAATATTGGCCCTTTATAGAAATAGTTTTACAAATAACACGTGGGTCTGTCATTTCAGGATTTGGTAATGTTCGGAGATGTGGCTATAGACTTTTCTCAGGAAGAGTGGGAATGCCTGAACTCATACCAGAGGAATTTGTACAGAGATGTGATATTAGAGAATTATAGCAACTTGGTGTCAGTGGGTAAGTTTGTGTCAAATAATTTAGAAATTCATAGGATTGAATTTCAGGGCTTCTGTTCTTAAAAATTAGCTGAGTATCTGCTTTGTAGTTTAGGAATAGGCACCTTCAGCTCTTAAGCTATAATGTAACACCTTCAACTTCCCCCATAATTCAGTAACCTTTATATCTCTTTTGTCTTTTTTGTAATTGTTTCTCTTTAATGACAACTGGGTGTAAATTCTTAGAGTCTCACAGCAAAACCATTGTCAAAGAAATCTGGTTTCATACTGCTGTAGGTAGTCTGTTATACGCCAACTCACCTGCAGTGCGAGTAGGAAGACAGAGATGTCTGGCTCTATATACCTATTGAAAAACTTATACAATATATATAATGATGGATTGAGTCAACTGTTAAAACTCAAGTGAACATATTAAATTTACTACATTAGACATATTATCTTTTAATCGATTTACGATTAGAAGTTTAAAATGTATAAACTTTGCATTTAACATTGAATGAATATCCTGGCAAGAAACTAATTATTTTCCTCTTAGCAAAATGTGAAAAAATAGCAAAAGTAGTACCTATTAAACATATAGTGCCTACTAAGTATTAGAGACTCATCCAAGCACTTTGTTTATTAATTCAAACCTCACAATAATACTATGGGTAGACTTTTCCCTTTTTACAACTGAGAAAACAGGCCCTTGTGACCAAGGTGACAGGGAGGATTTGAAACCAGTGGTCTCGGTCATTAACTTTCCCTCAAGAGACAGCCTGTGTGAGTTTAAATTAAAATAAGATGATGTTCCTATGGCTCTGTCAGTGTGTGTGATCCTGAAGTAACTCTAACATGAATGCTTTCAATCCCATTGCTCTTCTTTGTTCTGAGGCTTGATCAAGTAAATACTTTATTATATTCCTTTTTCTTTTTTTTCATGCAGGATGTTCTACTTCCAAGCCAGGTGTGATAACCCTATTAGAGCAAGGGAAAGAACCTTGGATGGTTGTGAAGGA
>NW_011889109.1:279115-280343 GCF_000151845.1 Pteropus vampyrus | reverse complement strand
TATGCTGAGAAGTCTGACGATAATCTAATGGATTTTCCTTTATAGGTTACTATCTTCTTTTCTCTGGCTGCCCTGAGAGTTCTTTCTCATAGATTTTTGATAATTTTAATACATTTTGTCTTGGAGAAGGCCTTTTGGGGTTGAGATAATTGGGTATTCTGTCAACTTCTTGAATTTCAATCTCCAGTTCATTCCTTAGATTTGGGAAATTCTCGTCAACTATTTGTCTGAAAATGCTTTCTAGTCCCTGCTCCTTATCTTCGTCTTTGAGAATGCCCGTTATTCTTATGTTTCCTCTCCTGATGGTATCAGCTAGTTCTTGTATTTCTCTTTCATTATTTTTCATTCTTTGGTTCCTGTCTTCTTCCTTCTGATTTATTTCTAGATTTCTGTCTTCGTTAACACTGATCCTTTCTTCCATTGGTGAAGTCTATTTCTCAAGCTTGCTATTTCATTTTTCATCTCTTTCAATGTGTTTTTTATCTCCAGAAGTTCTATTTGGTTCTTTTTGAGGGTTTCAGTCTTCTTGCCAAAGAACTCATTCTGCTCATCTGATTGTTTTTTCAATTCCTGAAATTGTTGAAATGAATTTTTTTGGATCTCACTTCAGTTTTTTCAGAAGAATCTTGAATTCTTTGTCATTTAAGTTGCATATTTCTTTGTCTGTATTCTTATTTTCTGGAGATTTTTCTTTTTTTTTTCCGAGCTGCCTCACCACCTTTGTTGTTCATAGTGTTAAGGGAATATTTTTCCACCTGGACATTAATGGAAGTGTATTCTATTTTTTTTCCAGAAGGAAGATTTATTTTATAAAGGTCTCTCTTTAGTCTGTTGCACAGAAGGCTTTTTTTCCTTTGGTTTTCAATAGGTGGTGTTTAAGCCTCTTGTAGCCCTCCTTTATATAAAGTCTTAATAATGCCTTTTTTTCCTTATAGATAATCACACTCAGTCTCCTCAATTTCAGTCCCTGTCAATTTTAGGGACAGTTTTAGTAGCATTTGCTGATTCCCCTAGGGCTCCCTGGGGTGTTCAATCTCAGAGGATATGTCAGGAGAGGCCTTCTGGATTGGGGGATGGGGATTGCGGTTCAGCCTTGCCTTTTTGTAACCAGGGCTGGTAATAATCAACTGTCGTTTCTTTGCTGTTCCCACTTCTCTGCTTTCTGTTCTGATGCCTGAGCTCTGCCACTGGCTTCTCAGCTCTCTCAAGCAGGGTGTTCGGGGAATCT
>NW_011889109.1:276645-279065 GCF_000151845.1 Pteropus vampyrus | reverse complement strand
GTGATTTTCAGCATTTTCTGTCTGGCTTATTTTGCTTAGCATGATTATCTTGAGGTCCATCCATGTTGTCAAAAATGGCAGTATTGCATCTCTTCCTATGGCTCAGTAATATTCCATTGTATGTATGTACCACAGCTTCTTTAACCAATCATCTATTGTAGGACACTTGAGTTGCTTCCATGTCCTGGCCACCATGAATAATGCTGCTATGAACATTGGTGTACAAATATCTTTTTGGATATGAGTTTTCAAGTCTTTGGGGTAAATACCCAGTAGAGGGATTGCTGGAACATAATGTAGATCAATTCTTAGTTTTTTGAGGAACCTCCGTACTGTTTTCAATAGTGGCTGTACCAGTTTGCAGTCCCACCAGCAGTATATGAGGGTTCCTTTTTCTCTACATCTTCTGCAACATTAGTTATTACTTGTCAATTATAGCCATTCTAACAGGTGTGAGATAGGATCTCATTGTGGTTTTGATTTACATACATTTCTCTAATAGCTATCAGTGTTGAGCATCTTTTCATATATTTGTTGGCCATTTGTATGTCCTCTAGGGGGAAGTGTCTGTTCAGGTCCTCTGCCCAATTTTTGATTAGACTGTTTGTATTTTTGTTGTTATTGAGTTGTAGGAGTTCCTTGTATATTTAGGCCCTATTGGAGACGTTGCTTGCAAATATATTTTCCCACTCGGATGGTTATCTCTTTACTTTGTTTACTGTTTCTTATGCTGTACAGAAGTTTTTTAGTTTGATGTAGTCTCATTCATTTATTTCAGCTTTTACTTGCCTTGCTTTTGAGGTCAAATCCATAAAATCCTCTTTAAGTCTAAGGTCTTTGAGTCTAGTTCCTATGTTTTCTTCTATGCATTTTATTGTTTCAGGTCTTATATTCAGGTCCTTAATCCATTTTGAGTTAATTTTGGTGCGTGGTCATAGACAACAGTCTAGTTTCATTCTTTTGCAGGTGGCTTTCCAGTTTTCCCAGCACCATTTATTGAAGAGGCATTCCTTTCTCCATTGTATATTTTTGGCTTTCTTGTCAAAAATTATATGCCCATATAAATTTAGGTTTACTTCTGGAGTCTTGATTCTGTTCCACTGGTCTGTGTGTCTGTTTTGCTACCAATACCATGCTGTTTTGTTACGATCACTTTGTAGTATAATTTTGAAGTCAGGCAGACTGATGCCTCCAGCCTCGTTCTTTTTTCTCAGGTTGGCTTTGGCAATTTGGGTTCTTTTGTGCTTCCATACAAAGGATGATTTTTTGTTCTATATATTTTTTTTTAATGCCGATGGGATTTTGATGGGGATTGCATGAAATCTGTGTAATGCTTTAGGTAATAAGGTCATTTTAATTTTGTTGATTCTTCCAATCCAAGAACATGGAATATCTTTTCATTTCTTTGTATCTTCTTTGTTTTAATAGGGTCTTATAGTTTTCATTATATAGGTCCTTCACATGTTTCATTAGATTTATTCCTTGGTATTTTATTCTTTATCTTGCAATTGCAAAAGGAATTATTTTTTCCACATCTTTTTCTGAACTTCATTATTAGAGTATAGGAATGCTGTGGATTTGAACATTGATTTTATATGCAGAAACTTTATTGTATTTGTTTATTGTTTCTAGTAATGTTCTTGTGGAGTCTTTAGGGTTTTCTATATAGTAGATCATGTCATCCACAAATAATGACAGTTTGACTTCTTTGTTTCCTCTTTAGATGCCTTTTATATTTTTCTCATGCCTGATTATTCACTACCACTTCCAATGTTATATTGAATAACAGTGGCAATAGTGGAAGCCTTGCCTTGTTTCTGATCTTAGAGGGAAGGTTAGTTTTTCACCATTAAGTATAATGTTGGCTGAGGGTTTGTCATATATGGCCTTTATGATATTAAGGTGCTTTTCTTCTGTATCAATTTTGTTAAGTGTTTTGATCATAAATGGCTGCCGTATTGTCGAAGACTTTTTCTGCATCTATTGATAGGATCATAGGATTCTTATTTTTTAATTTGTTTGTGTAGTATATCACATTAATCTATTTGCTTATGTTGAATCATTCCCGTGCCCCTGGGATGAAGCCCACTTGATCATAGTGTATAATCTTTTTCATATGTTGCGGTATTTGGTTCAGTAGTATCTTATTTAGGATTTTAGCATCTGTGTTCATGAGAAATATTGGTCTGTAGTTTCCTTTATTTTGTGTTATCTTTACCAGATTTTGGTATCAGGGTAATATTGGCCTCATAAAAGGAGTTAGGAAGAAATATATCCTCTTTGATTTTTTTGGAAGAGTTTGAGGAGAATATTTATTAAATCTTCTTTGAATGTTTGGTAGAATTCACTGGTGAAGCCATCTGGTCCTGGACTTTTACTTTTGGTAGTTTTTTGATTATTGCTTCCATTTCCATACTGCC
>NW_011889109.1:272154-273160 GCF_000151845.1 Pteropus vampyrus | reverse complement strand
TTTCTTTGCTGTTCCCACTTCTCTGCTTTCTGTTCTGATGCCTGAGCTCTGCCACTGGCTTCTCAGCTCTCTCAAGCAGGGTGTTCGGGGAATCTCGCCCCATCTTCTCTCCTCCCTTTCCTCCTGCAGGGAGCTCAGGCTGATAGAGTAACTTCCTTGTTTCTCCCAGTCAACTGTCTGACTCCCTGTGGTAGCTCTTATGCATAGATCTCACACTTAGACATGCTGGTGTGCAGTTTGAGTTTTGCTGAGTTTTAGATGTTCAGCTTATTTGTTGTTTCATGGGGAGAGATTGGGGAAGTCTCTCACTCCGCCGTGTTTCTGATGTCACTCTTGGAAAACATAAATTTAAAGGGAAAGAAACTTTTGTTCTGTCTTCCTCATTATTAAGAACAGTCCTTATAGTAAGGAATGTTTTTCTTAATAAAAGTATTCATTGAATAAATGCAGAATGATAGAATTAGAATTTAACTATTTTGAGACCTGTAATGAACTATTGGATCTCGGCATTGAACATCAATGCTGATAGCATCGCAAAAATAGATAGAATCAGACATTATATTCTAATGTAAGGGTGCAGTATCACCCATTAACTAGCTTTGCCAACAAAATTGGTCCTAAGTCTGATCATCTTCTAAAGCCAATTAACAATTTATGGGAAGAAGATAGAGGAATATGTTCCATTACACCTTGGAATATAGTCAGTAAAATTCAGAATATGAGAAAAGCTACATCACCCCAGTTTCTTCTACAAATAAATTACATGGGAAATCAAAAGATAGCAGGAGAACCTATAGATTAAAAGATGTGAAAGACATGTTTACTAGTTGTATTCTATGGACTTTGAATCAACTATGATTTTTAAATTGTTTAAAATTTATGTATGAGATAATTGGAAGTGATTTTTGATATTAAGAATTATTGCTCATTTTTTATGTCTGGATAGTGGTATTATGATTATGTTTTTTAAAAATTCAGAGGTAAATTCTGAAATAAGTACAAAAAA
>NW_011889109.1:271692-272104 GCF_000151845.1 Pteropus vampyrus | reverse complement strand
ATCAGTCTATTTAGATTTTCCAGTTCTTCTTGATTCAGTCTAAGAAGGTTGTATTTTTCTAAGTACTAATCTATTTCATCTAGGTTATTAAATGTAGTGTTATATACTTTTCCATAGTATTCTTGTATGATCCTTTGTACTTCTGCGACGTCTGTCGTAATTTCCCCTCTTTCATCCTTGATTTTGTTTATTTGTGTCCTTTCTCATTTTTCTTCAGTGACTCTAGCCAAGGGTTTGTCAATTTTATTAACCTCAAAGAACCAGCTATTTGTTACATTTATTTTTTTCTATTTTTTTGTTTGTTTGTTTTCAATTTTATTCAATTCTGCTCTAGTTTTGATTATTTCTTTCCTTCTGCTGACTTTAGGCTTCATTTCTTCTTCCTTTTCTAGTTTTTTTAAGATGAAGCATT